>NW_006772098.1:1727437-1768891 GCF_000442215.2 Lipotes vexillifer
CTTTCCCTAGCCTAGCATGTATGTGCCCATACATGCATACAGTGACATTAATCCGCTGTGGACTTGAAGGGGGTCCCTCTGAGAATTTATGGAGCTCTCTCACTCTTTTTCAATCTCTTCTTTAGTATTCCCTCCTCTTAACTCGAATTTCCTTGGCCTTACTGGACATATTTTCTTCAACTCAGGGAGAGTTCTGGGGTCTCCCTGGGTTCCCCCCCTCTTTGCATTATGATTTGGAAACTCCTCTCTTCAGAAAGTAAGTTTAGGAAATCACAGGGCTCATCTTGTTTGTTTCCTGTTACCCAGGGATCACTGTCATTAATTGCCTGATAGCCAATATCTTGAAATTCATTGTTTCTTATATTTTGTCTGATTTTTCAGTTGGTCAGCTAGGAGGATAAACCCAGTCCCTGTTACACCATTTTGGTTGGAAGCAGAAATCTTCCTGTTATCCCTTGAAGAGTAATGTAAGTGGTACATGTTCATGGTACAACATGGTATTTAACATATGTACCTGAATCACTTTGTTGTACACCAGAAATTAACACATTGTAAATCAACTGTAGTTCGACAACAACAAAATATTTAATAGTCTAAAAAAAAAAAACTTTGACTCCACAACACCTAGCATTAAAAAATTTAGACGGTGGCAGAGGAGGGCCTGGGGCTCAGGTTTTGTCGGTGTAGCCCAAGCTCTTATAGCACTAAACGGGACGTTATTTCTCGAGGCCAAAAGCCTGTAAGCATCTCCGCGTGTGAAACGTCTGGCTGGAAGTAATCGCATAGGAGACGGAGGGCGCGGTGGAGACGCGCAGCCTCTCGAAAGCCCGGCCGTTGCCGGAAGCCCTCGCCGCTCTCCCCGCGCGCGTGGGATGGGCGGCTCCCGCCCGCGGCGTCTGACGTAGGACGTCGGCGTCGTGACGTGGCGTCAACGGCCGTCCGGCGGCTGGCGTCTTATTCTCTCTGCGGCCGCCCGGGGACGCTGAAGCCAGGCGTTTCCTGGCGGCACAAATGTCGGTTTGTAAAGCAGCAGGGCTGGAGTCTGCAGGATTTGCAGGCTTCCGTCTTGAAGGAAGTCTGGGAGGCTCAGAATTTCCAGCGTTTTCACCTTAGAGCCAGCCTCGCCAGGGCCAAACCACCCAGTAGCCTGACTGCCAGCAGCCTCGGCAGGTACACCGAGTGGTGGGGGACTTACCTCGTCAGCTGTGAGCGTGTTCACAGATTCCCTGGCCAAAGCATCCTTGCTTCTCACTTCATTTCCGCCCCCGCGTGACTGCCTCAGCTGCGGCTGAGCTCTTGTCTTAATGGAGAATTTAAGTATCCTAAACCCTATGCCTCCCACCCCCACAGTTTTGTATAATGTGTCGTTAAAGGGCTTGAAATGGATATCAAGCTCATCCTTGAAGGGAAACCAGAAAACGTTTGTCTTCGTGGTAGAAAGTGACTGATAAACTTGGGTAATTTTATGGTGATAGAGTATCCACCTCCTGGCATTGTTAGGAGAGTTAAATGGAGCAAATGTGTAAAATCCTTAAGTATTTTTTTATAAGTTTCTGTGAACTTTCATGGATCCATTTATTAGGCCGTTTTCTAGCACCTGGTGAGTGCCCCATCCTTTTCTGTTGGTTTCTTGAAGTAGCCCACATCTCTTGTCTTCCTGTCTGCTGCCTTAGGTAAAGTTTTCCTGTTCCTGTCTAAAGTGAGTTGGCCCATTCGTGCCTTAAAACCCATTTCTTCTTGTTTACTCAAGGGTATCATCACAGCAATTCCGTCTCTCCCAGTCATACTTTTTGCTTTCTACTGAATCATTTCCATCAGCAAATTAGTTTCCTAGGGCTGCCGTAACAACATGCCACAAAAATGGTGGCCTAAGACAATTTATTGTGAGAGAAATTTATTATCTAACAATTCTGGAGTCTAGGAGTCTGAAATCAAGGTGTTGGTAGGGCTGTGCTCCACCTGAAGGTTTTTCCCAGCTTCTGGTTGGTGCTGGCAATCCTTAACATTCCTTGGTTTGCAGCTGCACCCCTCCAATCTCTGCCCTTGTCATTTCGTGGCCTTCGTCCCTGTACGTCTGTGTACAAGTGTCATCACATGGCTTTCTTATAATGACGCCAGTCATTGGATTTAGGGCCCACCCTATTCCAATATGACCTCATTTTAACTTGATCACATCTGCAAAGACTGTATTTTCAAATACCGTCATATTCCCAGGTACCAGCGGTTAGGACTTGAACATATCTATTTGGGGGACACAGTTCAACCCACAACAATGGGACTAGTCTATGTGTGGAGCACTGTAGACAACAGAGAGCCAATGCTATTCTATCTTAATTTTGCCAGTCTGTCAGACAAGTCCCGTGGGAGGAGGCATTGTTCTGAGTCTTAATCAGCTTTGGAAAGAGAGAAGTAGGAGAATGAAAGCTTAATAAGTCCTACCCAGTCTATACTTCCTTATTCTAGCATGACATTGGTGCTGCCCCCGGTATTACTCTGCTGATACCCTGGGATCAGCAAATAATAGGCTGTTACTGTCTGTGGAAATAATGGTATATATAAAGGGCCTATATTAGCTCAAGAATGGGGGATAAAGGTAAAAATAAAATTTTAAAGTTTTCTAAATACGTTCTTTCACTGCTGCCACTGTCTTCCCTCCCTTCAGCTCCTGTCCTGAATGCCCACACATAAATCACACGTCTAGGGGTTTCTCACAGGTTTGGGGTTTTTTTCTTTGTTGTTAGGAATGTTTCCCTCTCCATTTTGTAATTTCTCCAGAGTTGATTTTGGGATTCACCATCTTCATGGCAATTGATAGTCTGGCTATCATTTTTTTTTCTTTTAAGAAATTTTTATTTTATATTGAAGTATAGTTGATTTACAATGTTGTGTTAGTTTCAGGTGTACACCAGAGTAATTCAGTTTTATGTATATATATCTATTCTTTTTCCAATTCTTTTCCCATTTAGGTTATTACAAAATATTGAGTAGAGTTCCCTTTGCTATACAGTAGGTTCTTGTTGGCTATCTCTTTTACTTATTCATTTATTTTGGCTGCACTGGGGCTTAGTTGCCGCATGCGGGATCTTTAGTTGTGGCATGCGAACTCTTAGTTGCGGCATGCATGTGGGATCTAGTTCCCCCACCAGGGGTCGAACCCAGGTCCCCTGCATTAGGAGCACGGAGTCTTACCCACTGGACCACCAGGGAAGTCCCTGGTTATCTATTTTAAATATAGTAATGTGTGTATGTGAATCCCAGAATTTATCTACCCTCCCCCCCGCCCACCTTTCCCCTTTGGTAACCATAAGTTTGTTATTCTAAGTCTAGGAGTCTGTTTCTGTCTTGTAAATAAGTTCATTTGTATATTTTTTTAAAATAATAGATTCCCCATATAAGCGATATCATATGATATTTGTCTTTGTCTGACTTGCTTCACTTAGTATGATAATCTCCAGGTCCATCCACGTTGCTGCAAATGGCATTATTTCATTCATTTTAATCTGCCATCATTTTTAATCTGAAATCTTAATGTTTTATTTACAGGGAGGAATAAAATTTTTTCATCTATAATTCAGAAGCTAAGTAAATAACAAAATGAAGCCAGTAAAGCATCTGTTGGCATCTAGTAGTAAATTGGCAAATGTTCCAGAATTAACATTTAAAAAAGGAGTATTTAATTCACCACTGTCACCTAAACCAAAGGAAAAACATAGTGCAAAATTAGTACGTGATAAACTTGAACCAGTGGTCTTAAGATCTCCACCAACAGGGGAATCCATCATAAGGTATGCTTTGCCCATTCCATCAAGTAGGACAAAGGAGTTAATAGCAGAAGATGAATTGATCAGGAAAATTACCAAACATCTGAAGATGGTAAGATACTTGTTGGTGCCTGGGTTGGGGGTCCCCATGGCCATCGTCAGGTTTAGTGATTTCCTTTGAGGACTCACTGGACTCAGTATATAGTCATATTGATGGCCAAGATATATTATAGTGAAAGGATTAAAAGCAAAATCAGCAAAAGGAAAAGGCACATGGGGTGAAGTCTCGAGGAAACCAGGTGCAAGTTTCCAAGATTTCTTTCCCTTTAGAGTCACACAGGACTTGCTTAATTCCTTCAACAACAAGTTGTTACAGCACATGTGAAATATCTACCAGAGGAGTTCACTAGAGATTCAGTGCCCAGGGTTTTATTGGAGGTTGGTCACCTAGGTACTCTATGCCTAGCATGTACCAAAATTCCAGACTCCCTGAAGGAAAGCAGGTGTTCAGCATAAATCATATAGTTGGTACAATGAGTTTAGGGACAGTGAGCCACTGTCATCAGTCAATGAATAGTGGGAACCCTCCTGAAATCCAAGTTCTGAGACACAAGCAGATCTTTCTAAGGATAGGCTTTTCTGAGTCTCATGCCTGCTCTGTAGCTCTTCTCTGCACTTTAGAAACTCTAGCTCTTAGTGTTGGGGAAAAAATATATTCCTTTTTTCTGAGTTCCTTGCACAGTGATCCAGAATTGAGTTGTAAATGTACCAAATACCAAGTGAGAGCAATGAGGAATAGCACAAATATACAAAAAAATATAGTTCATCAAACTTCCAAAATACAAGCTTGCTCAAAGTTCAGGGGGTTAGCTCAGAGAATTTCCTTTAAAAATGTGTTGCTTTCTGGTCTCCATCTCTCTGTTTTCCCCACTCTCTTCAAATAGGAAAGCCAAGTCAATTAGATTTTGAGGTAAACTTTGACGGTAAGTAGAGTTGATACTTCAGCTGTTCATAGACTCCCTTCAGCACAGAAATGGAAGAGTCATAGGGCCTTTCTTCATTGCTAGGGAGGGCTCTAGGCCTATTGCTCATACTCCTTCTTTAGGATGATATGAGGTGGGGCATGAGATGGAAAATTTAAGTTTATGGTACTGGTAGAAATAAGTCTTACTGCTAAAATGGTTCTGACATAGTTGATTAAATATCTTTTTAGATTTAATGTAATATACTCTATATAAGTACATAATTTGCTTTGGTTTTCTCATAGGTTGTTTCTACTTTGGAAGAAACCTATGGATTTAGCATTCCAAGTGAAGAACCAGGTGTGAAGCCTGAACATGAAGGATTATCCTTTCCTGTAAGTATATGTAATGCTAATGTAGAGACATTAATGCTGAAAAGGGCTAAGATTTTCTTTTAGATCTGTATATGTTCTCAGAATGAATCCCCCATCCATGAAAATGATCCTCCTAGGAAACTTGAAAGTAGCGTACTGATTTTTCCATTCCCTGCCAACACTTATCTTAAAGTTTAATTAAGACGTGTATATCTTTTTTTTATTACTAAAGAATTTATTGAATTTCAATTTTAAATTTGTTTTCATGCATTTGTATGTGTTCTTAGACATTTTATTTATTTATTATTATTATTACTTTTATTCTTGTTAGTCGTCCATTTTATACACATCAGTGTATACATGTCAATCCCAATCTCCCAAATCATCACACCACCGCATATCTATATCTTGAGCCTACTTTTGATGCTAATGCATCTCTTGTTTAATATGTAAGCTTGTGGTTGGCTGTTGGTTTGCAATGTATATTGTTTATTATGTTAAGAAAGTGTTCTTCTATTTATGGTTTGCTAAATAAAAAACCCCCAACATTGAAGAGATTACTGAGTTTTAGTAAATATCTGTGTTGTATATATTGAAATGATATAACTATTAAGGTGATTATGTGCTTTACCTTCAGTCTATTGATGAGACAAATTATTTTTACATATTTCTTAATAGTCGACTATACTTTAATACACTGTACTCGTTGGTCATTATTCTTCTATTTTATAATTAGTTTTGTTAGTTAGGGATTTTTTTTTTTTTGCGTTACGCGGGCCTCTCACTGTTGTGGCCTCTCCCGTTGCGGAGCACAGGCTCTGGACGCACAGGCTCAGCGGCCATGGCTCACGAGCTCAGCCGCTCCGTGGCATGTAGGATCTTCCCGGACCGGGGCACGAACCCGTGTCCCCTGCATCGGCAGGCGGACTCTCAACCACTGCACCACCAGGGAAGCCCAGTTAGGGATTGAGTTTGGCTTCATGTAATAAAATACCTATGTTGGGTCTTTCAAACCATGAACATAGTATGTTTCTCCATTTATTTGATTGATTTCATTGTCCTGTTTGATTTCTTTCTTCAGCATTCTGTAATTTTCATCATAAAGATCCTGTATATTGTTTTTCAGATTTATACATTAATATTTCATGTTTTTTGGAATGATTTTTAATTTCAGTTTTCCACCTGTTTGTTATTAGTATATAGAAATATGATTGATTTTCGTGTGTTGATCTTACATCTTGCAACCTTGCTCAATGTACTTCTTTATTCTAGGAATCTTTCTGTAGATGCTTTGGGGTTTTATACATAGACAATTATGTCATCTTCAAATAAGGACAGTTTTACTTCTTCTTGTCCAATCTGAATATTTTTATTTCCTTGTCTCTCTCTTTCTCTTTTTTTTTTTTTGGCTGTGCCGTGCGGCTTGTGGGATCTTAATTCCCTGACCAGGGACCGAACCTGTGCCCTCTGCAATGGGAGCATGGATTCTTAACCACTGGATTGCCAGGGAAGTCCCCACATATCTTTTTTTTTTTTTTCCGGTACACGGGCCTCTCACTGTTGTGGCCTCTCCCGTTGCAGAGCACAGGCTTCGGACGCGCAGGCTCAGTGGCCATGGCTCACGGGCCTAGCCACTTCGCGGCATGTGGGATCTTCCCGGACCGGGGCACGAACCCATGTCCCCTGCATCGGCAGGCGGACTCTCAACCACTGAGCCACCAGGGAAGCCCCCACATATCTTTTTGAATTAGAGTTTTCTCTGGATATATGCCCAGGAGTGGGATTGCCGTATCATATGGTAACTCTATTTTTAGTTTTTTTGGGAAACTCCATACTGTTCTCCATGGTGGCTGCACCAATTTACATTTCCACCAACAATGTAGGGGGGTTCCTTTTGCTCCACACCCTCGCCAGCATATATTATCTGTAGACTTTTTAATGATGTCCATTCTGACTAGTGTGAGGTGATATCTCATTACAGTTTTGATTTGTGTTTCTCTAATAATTAGCGATATTGAGTATCTTTTCATGTGCCTGTATGTCTTCTTTTTCATATGCCTATCTGTATGTCTTCTTTGGAGAAATGTCTAGGTCTTCAGCCCATTTTTTGATTGGGTTGTTTGTTTTTCTGATATTAAGCTGCATGAGCTGTTTGTGAATTTTGGAAATTAATCCCTTGTTGGTAGCATCATTTGCAGATATTTTCTCCCAGTCTGTAAGTTTGTTTTGTTGATGGTTTCCTTTGCAGTGTGAAAGCTTTTAAGTTTAATTATGTCCCATTTGTTTAGTTTTGTTTTTGTTTCCTTTACTCTAGGAGAGGGATCCAAAAAAATATTGCTATGTTTTATGTCAAAGAGTGTTCTGCCTATGTTTTCCTCTAGAGTTTTATAGTGTCTGCCCTTACATTTAGGTCTTTAATCCATTTTGAGTTTATTTTTGTGTTACGGTGTTAGAGAGTGTTCTAATTTCATCCTTTCACATGTAGCTGTCCAGTTTTCCCAGCACCACTTATTGAAGAGGCTGTCTTTTCTCCATTGTATATCCTTGCCTCCTTTGTTGTAGATTATTTGACCATACATATGTGCTTGGGTTTATTTCTGGGCTTTCTGTCCTGTTCCATTAATCTATATGTCTCTTTTTGTGCCAGTACCATACTGTTTTGATTACTGTAGCTTTGTAGTATACTCTGAAGTCAGGGAGAGTGATTTCTCAAGCTCCATTCTTCTTTCTCAGGATTGTTTTGGCTATTCAGGGTCTTTTGTGTTTCTATACAAATTTTTAAATCTTTTTGCTCTAGTTCTGTGAAGAATGGCATTGGTAATTTGATAGGAATTGCATTGAAAGCATAGATTGCCTTGGGTAGTATGGTCATTTTAACACTATTGAGTCTTCCAGTCCAAGAACACAGTATATCTTTCCATCTGTTTGTGTCACCTTCAGTTTCTTTCATTAGCGTCTTATAGTTTTTGGAGTACAGGTCTTTTGTTTCCTTAGGTAGGTTTATTCCTAGGTACTTTATTTTATTTTATTTTTTGATGTGATGGGATTGTTTCCTTAATTTCTCTTTCTGATCTTTTATTGTTAGTGTATACAAATGCAACAGATTTCTGTATATTTATTTTGTATCCTGCAACTTTACTGAATTCATTGATGAGCTTCAGTAGTTTTCTGGTAGTGTCTTTAGGATTTTCTCTGTATACTATCATGTCATCTGAAAACAGTGACAGTTTTACTTTTCTAATTTGGATTCCTTTTCTTTTTCTTCTCTGAGTGCTGTGGCTAGGACTTTCAAAACTATGTTGAGTAAAAGTGGCGAGGGTGGGCATTCTCACAGTTGAGTATAATGTTAGCTGTGGGTTGGTCATATATGGCCTTTATTATGTTGAGGGTATGTTCCCTCTATTCTTTCTAAAGAGTTTTTTTAAAATCATAAATGGATGTTGAATTTTATCAAAAGTTTTTTCTACGTCTATTGAGATGATCATATGGTTTATATTCTTCAATTTGTTAATGTCGTGTATCACATTGATTGATTTGTGGATATTGAAAAATCCTTGCATCCCTGGGATAAATCCCACTTGGTCATATTGTATGAACCTTTTAATGTATTGTTGGAGTAGGTTTGCTTGTATTTTGAGGATTTTTGCATCTATGTTCATCAGTGATATGGGGCTGTAATTTTCTTTTTTTGTGGTATCTTTGTCTGGTTTTGGTATCAGGGTGATGGTAGCCTCATAGAATGAGTTCAGAAGTCTTCCTTCCTCTCCAGTTTTTTGGAATATTTTCAGAAGGATAGGTGTTAACTCTTCTCTAAATGTTTTGTAGAAGTCATCTGTGAAGTCGTCTGGTCCTGGACTTTTGTTTTTTTGGGAGTTTTTAAGTTACTCTTTCAATTTCAGTTCTGATCATTGGTCTGTTCATATTTTCTATTTGTTCTTGGTTCAAGAATTTGTCCATATCTTCTGGATTGTCCATTTTATTGGCTTATAGTTGCTTGTAGTAGTCTCATGATCCTTTGTATTTCTGTGGTATTGGTTGTAACTTTTCCTTTTTCATTTCTGATTTTATTGATTTGGGCCCTCGCCCTTCTTTTCTTGAGTCTGGCTAAAGTTTTATCAATTTTGTTTGTTTTTTCAAAGAACTAGCTTTAGATTTCAGTGGTTTTTTCTATTGTTTTTTTAATCTCTATTTCAGCTCTGATCTTTATGATTTCTTTTCTTCTACTAACTTTGGCTTTTGTTTGTTCCTTATTCTAGTTGCTTTAGGCGTGAGGTTAGGTTGTTTGAGATTTTTCTTGTTTCCAGAGGTAAGCTTGTATTGCTGTAAACTTCCCTCTGTAGAACTGCTTTTGCTGCATCCCATAGGTTTTGGATTATCATGCTTTCATTTTCACTTGTCTCTAGGTATATTTTGATTTCCTCTTTGATTTCTTCATTGAGCCATTGGTTGTTTAGCAGCATATCGTTTAACATCCATGTGTTTGTGTTTTTTTCAGTTTTTTCTTGTAGTTGATTTTTAGCCTCATAGTGTTGTGGTCAGAAAGGATGCTTCATATTTCAGTTTTCTTATATTTAGTGAGGCTTGCTTTGTGGCCCTGCATGTGATCTATCCTGGATAATGTTCTGTGTGCACTTGAAAAGAATATGTATCTTGATCAAATTGATGTTCCTCGTCTATTTGTGACACCTGAATGTGGGTGGAAGAAAATCCCCAAGTCTGCTAATGGTCTCACTATATTTGTGATTAGTAACTCTAGTTAATTCATTTTCCCACTCTCCTGAATGACTATTTTAGTTTCCCCCTCTGTCTCTTATATGATTATAGGTTTTACCATGATAAAAAAATATGAACCTCTGAGTATGTTTAAAATGTAATGTTGAGGGATCATATTTGTCCTGGAGAACATTCTGTCAGAATTCTAACTGTATATAAGCATCTGAAATTTATTTATCTTTGGTCAATTCTCGGATTTACAGATCACTGCTCTACTAAAAGAGATTCAGTCATTGTGACATTTTAATATGTAGCTTTTTTTCCTCAAAATTTTCTATTGCTCATTAAGTAAGGGTGAAAAACTATTATCTCTTGGCAAGTATAGTTATAATCAGAAGTCATAATTAGCATTCATTTTTTAACACAGAGCATTATTTAACATATATTTAAGTGTGTACTTTTTTTTGCTACCCCTAAATTTCAGAAGGCTAAGGCTGGAATGCTTGATTTTCTACACCTGTGTAGAGGAGAATGTGAAGAGAGACATAGCTGGGTATATGTCATTACTGAGCCACTCCCCAGAATGTACTTTCTTTCTGGGAAAATTTGCTGGTATAGCATTTGGAACATGGTTTCTCGTTTTATGCATTTCAAGGGAAAGAAATTACATACACAAAACTATTTTCAAAAGTAGTTAAATATTCTAAAATATAGATGGATATGCATATGAATTCTGAAATAAAAGTAACTTTCTCTTTTTTTCATAAGGTTGGGAATGATCTGAATTCATTCTTGGTATGTTGTTCACAATTTGCAGCTCAGTTAGAAGCAGCAGCTAAGGAAGAACGTAATGTATGTATTCTGTGTAAACTGCTAAGCATAAAATATTACTTAATATTTTAATTATAAGCTACTAATAATATTAATAATAAAACAAGATAAACTGATAATAATTACTATTCTTTATTATTAACAATCATTTTAATAATAAAATATTTAAAGTTATATTGGTTGTTTGATCTTGAATATGATAATCCAGGCAGCAATATTAGTCTAGATATAGTGCCTTAAGTAGTTATAAAGAGCATTGGAGGGCTTCCCTGGTGGCGCAGTGGTTGAGAGTCCGCCTGCCAATGCAGGCGACACGGGTTTGTGCCCTGGTCCGGGAAGATCCCACATGCTGCGGAGCGCCTAGGCCTGTGAGCCATGGCCGCTGAGCCTGTGCATCCGGAGCCTGTGCTCCGCAACAGGAGAGGCCACAACAGTGAGAGGCCCGCGTACCGCAAAAAAAAAAAAAAAAAGCATTGGAAAGCATTATTTATCATAGGCGTTTATGTCTGTGAATTGTCCTTTATGTACAGCATTGACTGGGTCATTAATATTTTCATATGTATTTTTATATTTTACTGTGTTTTTTAAATAAGTACATTTATATTACAAAAGTAATGGCATAAATAATGAAAATTTTAAAATGAAGGCATACAAAAAGAAAATAAAAGTCATCATAGTCCTGTTTCTCTGAGATAACTCTTGTCAACATATTTTTGTTTACCTTCTTATTTTTCCATAGTTATACATATTATTCTTTAGAAATTAAATAATACCATATGTATTATTTGGTAATACATTTTCTTATTTTGTGAGTTTTGAAAAATAACATTCATTGTGTTTTAGCTGATTTTGAATGTATTATTGTGGAACATTTAAAGAAGTATGAAAAGTACATAGGAAAATAAATTTTGTGTAATGTTACTCTGATGCATAAACATTAGTAACATTATAAAATATACTTTCTCGTGTTTTGCTGTATATATATACTACACACACACACACACACACACACACATATATTTATATACACGTTTTCTAATTTTTTAATTGGTAAATGAACATAAAGTATACTATCTTAAGTGTTATTAAGTGTACAGTTCAGTGGTGTTAAGTACATTTATATTGTGTAACCATCACTGCCTTCCACTACAGAGCTCTTTTCATCTTGCAAAACTGAAACTGTATGCATTAAACAATAACTTCCTGTGACCCCCTCTGTTTGGCCCCTAGTAATCACCATTCTACTCTCAGTTACTCTGAGGGGTTGTTTTTGTTTGTTTTGATTTCATGTATAAATGGGGTCATGAAATATTTTTCTTTCTGTGTCTGGCTTGTTTCACTTACCATAGTGTCTTACGGATTTCATCAATGTTGGCACAAATGGCAGGTTCTCCTTCTTTTTTTTTAATGCCTGAATAATATTCCATTTTGTATGTATATCACAATTTCTTTATCCATTCATCCATTGATGGACACTTAGACTTTTTTGATATCTTGGCTATTGTGAATAATGCTGCAAAGACCATGGGAGTGCAGATATCTTTTTGAGATACTGATTTTGTTTCCTTTGGATATATACCTGAAAGTGGGATTGCTGGATCATATGGTACTTATATTTTTAATTTTTTTTTAGAAACCTACATACTGTTTTCCATAGTTGCTATATCAATTTACATACCTACCAACAGTGCATGAGGGTTCCCTCTCTCCACATTCTTATCAGTGCTTATTTTCTCGTCTTTTTGGTAATACACATTTTCACAGGTATGAGGTGATATCTCATATGATTTTAATTTGCATTTCCCTGATGATGAGTGATGTTGAACACCTTTTCATGTACCCGTGGTTCATTTGTATGTCTTATTTGGAAAAATGTATATTCATTTTTTATTTCTTTGCCCATTTTAAAATCAGGTTATTTGTTATTTTCCTATTGAGTTGCATGAGTTCCTTATATATTCTAGATATTAAGCCTTTTTACAGTAATATATATGGCTTGCAAATATTTGCTCCCCTTCCATAGATTGCCTTTTCATTTTGTTGATGGTTTCCTTTGATGTGTGGTGACTTTTTAATTTGATGTAGACCCATTTGTTTATTTTTTCATTCTTTTTCAAAGTTTTATTTTTTTTTCTATGTATTTATTTATGTATTTATTTTGGCTGCACTGGGTCTTAGTTGTGGCATGCCAGCTGCGTGGTTGTGGCATGCAGACATCTTAGTTGTAGCATGTGGACTTCTTAGTTGTGGCATGTGGACTCTTAGTTATGGCATGCATGTGGGATCTAGTTCCCAAAACAGGGATTGAGCCCAGGCCCTCTGCATTGGAAGTGCAGAGTCTTACCCACTGGACCACCAGGGAAGTGTCCCATTAGTTTATTTTTGCTTTTGTTAAGCTTGGGCTTTAGTTGTCATGTCCAAGAAATCATTGCCAAATCCAATTTCCTGACGCTTTTCCCGTGTGTTTTCTTCCAGCAGTTTAATAGGTTTAGATCTTGTATTCAGGTTATGGATCCATTTTGAGTTAATTTTTATACATAGTGTAAGGGAAGGATGAACTTTATTCTTTGCATGTGGATATCTAATTTTTTCAGCATTATTTGTTGACGAGATGGTTCTTTCCCCATTGGTACTCTTGTATAAAATCATTTTGCCATATATAATAGGGTTTATTTCTGGGTTTTCAATTCTGTTCCATTGGTTTATGTATCTTTTAAATTATTTTTTTATTTTTAAAAATTTTGATATTGGGCTTCCCTGGTGGCGCAGTGGTTAAGGGTCCGCCTGCTGATGCAGGGGATGCGGGTTCGTGCCCTGGTCTGGGAAGATCCCATGTGCCGCAGAGCAGCTGGGCCCGTGAACCATGGCCCATGAGCCTGCGCGTCCGGAGCCTATGCTCCACAGCGGGAGAGGCCACAACAGTGAGAGGCCCGCATACTGCAAAAAAAAAAAAAATTTAGATATCATTCACATATAACACTGTATTAGTTTTAGGTGTACATATATATCTATCTTTATGACAGTGCAGCACTGTCTTAATTACTGTTGTTGTAGTGTATCTTGAAATCAGGAAGGTTGAGGCCTGTGACTTTGTTTTGATTTTTTAAGATTGTTTTGGCAATTTGGGGGCCCTTGATATTCCATATGAATGTTAGTATTTTTTCTGTTTCTGCAGAAAATGCCATTGGGATTTTGATAGGGATTGCACTGGCTATTATGTACATTTTAACAGTAGTAAGTCTTCCAATCCATGACCATGGGGTGTCTTTCCATCTATTTGTATCTTGTTTAATTTCTTTTAGCAATGTTTTATAGTTCCCTGTGTTAAAATCTTTCATCTCCATGGTTTATTTTATTCCTAAATATTTTTATGTTTTTTGATGCTATAGGAAATTGGATTATTTTCTTAATTTTCTTTTTGGATTGGTCATTGTTAACATATACGAATGCAACTGACTTTTTTTTTCCCAACATCTGTATTGGAGTATAATTGCTTTACAGTGTTTTAGTTTCTGCTGTGTAACAAAGTGAATCAGCTATATATATATATCCCCATATCCCCTCCCTCTTGCATCTCCCTCCCACCCTCTCTATCCCACCACTCTAGGTGGTCACAAAGCACCAAGCTGATCTCCCTGTGCAATGCGGCTGCTTCCCGCTAGCTATCTATTTTACATTTAGTAGTGTATGTATGTCAGTGCTACTCTCTCACTTCGTCCCAGCTTACCCTTCCCTGTCCCCGTGTTTTCAAGTCCATTCTATACCTCTGCATCTTTATTCCTGTCCTGCCCCTAAGTTCATCAGAACCATTTTTGGTTTTTTAGACTCCATACATATGTGTTAGCATATGGTATTTGTTTTTCTCTCTCTGACTTATTTCACTTTGTATGAGAGACTCTGGGTTCATCCACCTCACTACAAATAACTCAATTTCGTTTCTTTTTATGGCTAAGTAATATTCCATTGTATATATGTGCCACATCTTCTTTATCCATTCATCTGTCAATGGACACTTAGGTTGCTTCCATGTCCTGGCTCTATTGTAAATAGTGCTGCAATGAACATTGTGGTGCATGACTCTCTCTTTTTTTTTTTTTTTTGCGGTATGTGGGCCTCTCACTGTTGTGGCCTCTCCCGTTGCGGAGCACAGGCTCTGGACGCGCAGGCTTAGCGGCCATGGCTCATGGGCCCAGCTGCTCCACGGAATGTGGGATCTTCCCGGACTGGGGCATGAACCCGCGTCCACTGCATCGGCGGGTGGACTCTCAACCACTGCGCCACCAGGGAAGCCCCATGACTCTTTTTGAATTATAGTTTCCTCAGGGTATAGGCCCAGTAGTGGGATTGCTGGGTCATGTGGTCTATTTTTAGTTTTTTAAGGAACCTCCATACTGTTCTCCATAGTGGCTGTATCAATTTACATTCCCACTAACAGTGTAAGAGGGTTCCCTTTTCTTCACACCCTCTCCAGCATTTACTGTTTGTAGATTTTCTTGATGATGGCCATTATGACTGGTGTGAAGTGATACCTCATTGTAGTTTTGATTTGCGTTTCTCTAATGATTAGTGATGTTGAGCATCCTTTTATGTGTTTGTTGGCAATCTGTATATCTTCTTTGGAGAAATGTCTCTTTAGATCGTCTATCCATTTTTGTATTGGGTTGCTTTTTTTTAGATATTGAACTGCGTAAGCTGGTTGTATATTTTGGAGATTAATCCTTTGTCAGTTCCTTCATTTGCAAATATTCCACACTGAGGGTTTTCTTTTCACCTTGTTTATGGTTTCCTTTGCTGTGCAAAAGCTTTGTAAGTTTCATTAGGTTCCATTTGTTTATTTTTGTTTTTATTTCCATTTCTCTAGGAGGTGGGTCAAAGAGGATCTTGCTGTGATGTATGTCAAAGAGTGTTCTTCCTATGTTTTCCTCTAAGAGTTTTATAGTGTCTGGCCTTACATTTAGGTCTTTAGTCCATTTGGAGTTTATTTTAATGTATGGTGTTAGGGAGTGTTCTAATTTCATTCTTTTACATGTAGCTGTCTTGTTTTCCCAGCACCACTTATTGAAGGGGCTGTCTTTCTCCATTGTATATTCTTGCTTCCTTTATCAAAATTAAGGTGACCATAAGTGCGTGGGTTTACCTCTGGGTTTTCTATCCTGTTCCGTTGATCTATATTTCTGTTTTTGTGCCAGTACCATACTGTCTTGATTACTGTAGCTTTGTAGCTTTGTCTGAAGTCTGGAAGCCTGATTCCTCCATCTCCGTTTTTCTTTCTCAAGATTGCTTTGGCTATTCGGGGTCTTTTGTGTTTCCATACAAATTGAGAAATTTTTTGTTCTTGTTCTGTGAAAAATGCCATTGGCAGTTTGATTGGGATTGCTGTGAATATGTAGATCGCTTTGGGTAGTAGAGTCATTTTCACAATGTTGATTCTTCCATTCCAAGAACATGGTATATCTCTCCATTTGTTTGTACCATCTTTAATTTCTTTCATCAGTGTCTTATAGTTTTCTGCATACAGGTCTTTTGTCTCCTTAGGTAGGTTTATTCCTAGACATTTTATTCTTTTTGTTGCAGTGGTAAGTGGGACTGTTTCCTTGTTTTCTATTTCAGATTTTTCATCATTAGTGTATAGGAATGGAAGAGATTTCTGTGCATTAATTTTGTATTCTGCAACTTTACCAAATTCATTGATTAGCTTTAGTAGTTTTCTGGTAGCATCTTTAGGATTCTCTATGTATAGTATATCATCCACAAACAGTGACAGCTTTACTTCTTCTTTTCTAATTTGGATTCCTTTTATTTCTTTTTCTTCTCTGATTGCTGTGGCTAAAACTTCCAAAACTATATTGAATAATAGTGATGAGAGTGGGCAACCTTGTCTTGTTCCTGATTTTAGAGGAAATGGTTTCAGTTTTTCACCATTGAGAATGATGTTGGCTGTGGGTTTGTCATATATGGCCTTTATTATGTTGAGTTAAGTTCCCTCTATGCCTAGTTTCTGGAGAGTTTTTATAAATAGATGTTGAATTTTGTCAAAAGCTTTTTCTGCATCTACTGAGATTATCATATGGTTTTTATCCTTCAATTTGTTAATATGGTGTATCACATTGATTGATTTGCATATATTGAAGAATCCTTGCATTTCTTTATCAAGTGGATAAACCCCACTTGATCATGGTGTATGATCCTTTTAATGTGCTATTGGATTCTGTTTGCTAATATTTTGTTGAGGATTTCTGCATCCATGTTCATCAGTGATATTGGCCTGCAGTTTTCTTTTTTTGTAACATCTTTTTCTGGTTTTGGTATCAGGGTGATGGTGGCCTCATAGAATGAGTTTGGGAGTGTTACTCCCTCAGCTATATTTTGGAAGAGTTTAAGAAGGATAGGTGTTAGCTCTTCTCTAAATGTTTGATAGTATTTGCCTGTGAATCCATCGGTCCTTGGCTTTTGCTTGTTGGAAGATGTTAAATCACAGTTTTCAATTTCAGTGCTTGTGATTGGTCTGTTTATATTTTCCATTTCTTCCTGGTTCAGTCTCAGAAGGTTGTGCTTTTCTAAGTATTTGTCCATTTCTTCGAGGTTGTCCATTTTATTGGCATTGAGTTGCTTGCAGTAATCTCTCATGGTCCTTTGTATTTCTGCAGTGTCAGTCATTATTTCTCTTTTTTCATTTCTAATTGTGTTGAGTTGAGACTTTTCCCTTTTTTTCTTGATGAGTCTGGCTAGTGGTTTATCAGTTTTGTTTATCATCTCAAAGAACCAGCTTTTAGTTTTATTGATCTTTGCTGTTCTTTCCTTTATTTCTTTTTCATTTACTTCTGATCTTTATGATTTCTTTCATTCTGCTAACTTTGGAGTTTTTTTTGTTCTTCTTTCTCTAATTGCTTTAGGTGTAACTTTAGGTGGTTTATTTGAGATTTTTCTTGTTTCTTGAGGTAGGATTGTATTGCTATAAACTTTTCTCTTAGAACTGCTTTTGCTATATACCATAGATTTTGGGTCATCGTGTTTTCATTGTCATTTGTTTGTAGGTATTTTTTTATTTCCTCTTTAATTTATTCAGTGGTCTCTTGGTTATTTAGTAGTGTATTGTTTAGCCTCCATGTGTTTGTATTTTTTACAGTGTTTTTCCTGTAATTGATATCTAGTCTCATAATGTCAGAACAGATATTTGATACGATTTCAATTTTCTTAAATTTACCAAGGCTTGATTTGTGACCCAACAGGTGATCTATCCTGGGGAATGTTCCATGAGCACTTGAGAAGAATGTGTATTCCATTGTTTTTGGATGGAATGTCCTATAAATATCAATTAACTCCATCTTGTTTAATGTATCATTTAAAGCTTGTGTTTCCTTATTTATTTTCATTTTGGATGATCTGTCCATTCGTGAAAGTGGGGAGTTAAAGTCCCCTACTGTGATTGTGTTACTGTTGATTCCCCTTTTATGGCTGTTAGTATTTGCCTTATGTATTGAGGTGCTCCTATGTGCATAAATATTTACAATTGTTATTCTTGGATTGATCCCTTGATCATTATTTTGTGTCCTTCTTTGTCTCTTGTAATAGTGTTTATTTTAAAGTCTATTTTGTCTGATATGAGAATCGCTACTCCAGCTTTCTTTTGATTTCCTTTTCCCTGGAATATCCTTTTCCATCCCCTCATTTTCAGTCTGTATGTGTCTGTAGGTCTGAAGTGGGTCTCTTGTAGACAGCATATATATGGGTCTTGTTTTTGTATCCATTCAGCGAGCCTGTGTCTTTTGCTTGGAGCATTTAATCCATTCACATTTAAGGTAGTTATCGATATGTATGTTCCTCTTACCATTTTCTTAATTGTTTGGGGTTTGTTTATGTAGGTCCTTTTCTTCTCTTGTGTTTCCCACTTAGAGAAGTTCCTTTAGCATTTGTTGTAGAGGTGGTTTGGTGGTGCTGAATTCTCTTAGCTTTCGCTTGTCTGTATAGCCTTTGATTTCTCCATCGAATCTGAATGAGATCCTTGACGGGTAGAGTAATCTTGGTTGTAGGTTCTTCCTTTTCATCACTTTAAATATGTCATGCCACTCCCTTCTGGCTTGTGGAGTTTCTGCTGAGAAATCAGCTCTTACCCTATGGGAGTTCCCTTGTATGTTATGTGTCGTTTTTCCCTTGCTGCTTTCAATAATTTTTCTTTGTCTTTAATTTTTTGCAGTTTGATTACTATATGTCTTGGCGTGTTTCTCCTTGGGTTTATCCTGTATGGTAGTCTTGCTTTTTCTGGATTTGGGTGGCTGTTTCCCTTCCCACGTTAGGGAAGTTTTTGACTATAATCTCTTCAAATATTTTTTCCGGTCCTTTCTCTCTCTCTTCGCCTTCTGTGACCCCTTTAATGTGAATATTGTTGTGTTTAATGTTGTCCCAGATGTCCCTTAGGCTGTCTTCATTTCTTTTCATTCTTTTTTCTGTTCTGCAGCAGTGAATTCCACCATTCTGTCTACCAGGTCACTTATCCTTTCTTCTGCCTCAGTTATTCTGCTATTGATTCCTTCTAGGGTATTTTTCATTTCAGTTATTGTATTGTTCATCTCTGTTTGTTCTTTAATTCTTCTAGGTAAATATTTCTTGCATCTTCTCGATCTTTGCTTCCATTCTTTTTCCAAGTTCCTGGGTCATCTTCACTATCATTTTTCTGAATTCATTTTCTGGAAAGTTGCCTATCTCCACTTCATTTAGTTGTCTTTTCTGGGGTTTTGTCTTGTTCCTTCATCTGATACAAAGCCCTCTGTCTTCTAATCTTGTCTGTCTTTCTGTCAATGTGGTTTTTGTTCCACATGCTGCAGGATTATTGTTCTTGCTTCTGATGTCTGGCCTCTGGTGGATGAGGCTATCTAAGAGGGTTGTGCAAGTTTCCTGATGGGAGGGACTGGTGGTGTGTAGAGCTGGCTGTTGCTCTGGTGGGAAGAGCTCAGTAAAACTTTAATCTGCTTGTCTGCTGATGGGTAGGGCTGTGTTCCTTCCCTGTTGGTTGTTTGGCCTGAGGCGACCCAACAGGGGAGCCTACCCAGGCTCTTTGGTGCGGCTAATGGTAGACTCTGGGAGGGCTCACACCAAGCAATACTTCCCAGAACTTCTGCTGCCAGTGTCATTGTCCTCACGGTGACACAGCCACGCCCCACCTCTGCAGGCGACCCTCCAACATTAGCCAGGTAGGTCTGGTTCGGTCTCCTGTGGCGTCACTGCTCCTTCCCCTGGGTCCCAGTGTGCACACTACTTTGTGTGTGCTGTCCAAGAGTAGAGTCTCTGTTTCCCCGAGTCCTGTCGAAGTCTTGTAATCAAATCCCGCCAGCCTTCAAAGTGTAATTCTCTAGGAACACCTGCTCCCATTGCCGGATGCCCAGGTTGGGAAGTTTGATGTGGGGCTTGGAACCTTCACTCCAGTGGGTGGACTTCTGTGGTATAAGTGTTCTCCAGTCTGTGAGTCACCCACCCAGCAGTTAGAGGATTTGATTTTACTGTGATTGCGCCCCTCCTACCGTCTCATTGTGGCTTCTCCTTTGTCTCTGGATGTGGGGTATTTTTTTTGGTGAGTTCCAGTGTCTTCCTGTCGATGATTGTTCTGCAGTTAGTTGTGATTCCCAGAGATCTCACAAGAGGGAGTGATAGCATGTCCTTCTACTCCACCATTTTGAACGCAGCCTCTCCTTTAGCTTTTGAGCATGTTTAAGATGGTAGATTTAAAGTTTTTGTCTACTAAGTCCAATATGTGAGTTTCCTCAGGGACAATGTTTGTTTATTTTTCCAATGAATTAGTCGTACTTTCTTGTTCTTGTGAATGCTTCATAAGTTTTGTTGAAAACTAGACATTTTTAATTTTTTAACTCTGGACATCAGATTTTCCTCTCCTCAAATTTTATTCTTATTTCTTGCTGTGAGTATTGATTGTTTAGTGATTTTCCTAAACTATTATTTTATAAAATAGATTTTATTTTAAGAGCAGTTTTATGTTCTCAGCAAAACTGTGCAGATAGTATGGAGAATTCCCATATACCCCTTTTTCCCACTTGCACAACCTCCCCTACTATCAACATTGTGCACCAGAGTGATATCTGTTTTATGAATTATGAACCTATATTGACAGCATTATCACCCAAAGTCCATAGTTTACATAAGGTTTCCTCTTGGTGTTGTACATTCTGTGGGTTTTAACTAATGTATGATGACATGCATCTACAATGATGCTATCATACAGAATAGTTTCACTGCCCTAAAAATCCTCTCTGCTCCACTTATGCATCCCTCCCTGCCCCCGAAAAATCCTGGAAGCTTCTGATTTTTATGTTTCCATAGTTTTCCTTTTTCACCATGTTGTATAGTTGGAATTATACAGTTTGGAGTGTTTGTAGATTGGCTTATTTCACTTAGTAGTAAGGATTTAAGGTTCCCGTATGTCTTTTCATGGATTGATAGCTCGTTTGTTTTTAGTGCAGAATAATCCATTGTCTTGTGCCACAGGTTGTTTATCTATTTACCTACTGAAAGGCAGCGTGCTTCCTTCCAAGTTTCAGCAATTACAAATAAAGATGCTATAAACATCTATGTGCAGGTTTTTTTTATGTCTGTAAGTTTTCAATTCATTTGGGTAAACACCAAGTAGTAAGTGTACGTTTAATTACTAAAAAAATCCCTCAAAACTTGGCCCCATCCCCAGAATTTTTAACTCTCAAGCTTGTCCATGCTGAGCCTGCAGCGATTCATCATTTACACTTTAGGTTTTTGTACCCCAGTACTGTGGAGGTTTGTGCTCACAGATTTCTGCTCCAGTAATTTGTGATCTTCTGTATTGCCTGTCTCTCCAATTTTGGGGGCCATGGTTTTTGCTCTGTGACTTTAGTTCTGTGATAGATTTTAGAAGATTTGTTGATTTTTAATTTGTTCAGCTTTTTACTTGTTGTTAGAACAATGTGGTGGATCTAGGCTCCTTACATGCCAAATTGGAAAATAGAAATCTAAACTATTTATTTTTCAAGTTTGTAGTTTTTGTTGTGTTTCATCTCTCAGGTTTCTGTTCCTATAGATGTGGTCAACTAGTGGGTTTGACAGAGATTTCCTTAAGTGCCTGGAGCCACAAAAACTTGAAGAAAAGGAGAAAAAAAATACTCGCCTGGCATTTGAAGACTGGCTCTGTTTTGAGGCACTTCTTTAAAACTTAGCCGGGCTGTTTACAGAACTGCCTTAGCCTTAATTTTCTACTTGTGTGGAGCTAAAGACCAGGCAGAGGTGAAAGTTTAGTGTCTACTACGATATTTTCTGAGCATGAGTCCTGCCCTGGGCAAGTGTGTAGCTTACTAGATTCCCCCTAATATATGGGAATTTCAAAATCCTTATTTTTCCAAAGTAACTCTCTCCAGTTTTTACTTCTAGGCTTTGACATGTATATTGTTGGCCTCAACTATAATCATTTTCTCCAGGGAGCAGTGGCTTGTTGAACTACCTTTCAGTTATTTTGAGGAATACTCTCCACTTTGCTGGTTTTCTGCCCTGAGAGATTTCTGAGATGAAACAAAGGTAAAAGCTACAAGTCCTTCAAGGAATCTCGAGACAGGACAAAACAGAAAAACACAATTCCTCGTTTTTCCTCCAGAACTGTAATATATACCCACACCAGGAATGGAGGCTGCTGTCTTTAAGACTGCCAGTGCTCTGGGGAAGTGGGTGGGGCAAGGCTAAGTTTAAATGCCGCAAAGTTCTCCTAGCATGTTTAACCTGCATTTTTCTTGATCCATCACTATTTGGCTCCTGTAAAGCCTTCAGTGTTTCCCAGAGTTTTCACAAAGTTGATTGTAACAGGTTTTGCTCACTTTTTCTTCAGTGTTTTCTGTGAAGGATAGGCCCTTGGAACTCCCTACAGCCATTTTTGCTGTCATCACTCCCTAATTCCCCAAATAGGTTTATCTTTCTGGTGGAAATTTGCAACTGATTGTGAATTTTATATAGAAGTTAAGTGGACCAAGAATAACCAAGTGAGTTCTGAAGACAAAGAACAGGTGAGAGGACTTGCCCTAGCAGATATCAAGACTTGTTAGAAAGCTATATTAATTATGGTTGTGTGCTTTTGGTGCAAGGTTAGATAGACCAATGGAATTGAATAAAGGCTCAGAAATAGACCCTTTTATATATGGAAAATTTTATTAATGATAGAGAAGTAGTAGCATAATAAATGGCCCTGGAACAGTGGTTATTTATAAGGTAAAAAAAGTTTATTCTTTATAGTATATAAAAAAATCATTTTCTGATGGACTAAAGACCTAATAAAAAATCAAAAGCAATAACATATTTAGAAACAGATATAGGAGGCTGTTGTTATGACCTGGAGCAAGGAACAATTACAGAAGAATATATAAGTCATAAAAGGAAAGATTGCTAAATTCAACTATATTAAAACCTCTATTGTGTAAAAAATTCATAAAGAGAAGTGCAGGAGAAGTTTCAAATAGCGGAAAATACTTAGATCACATATATCAGACAGAGGAAATCCAGAGTATATAGATAACATTTACCTGTCAATAAGTACAAGGTAAATCAATACAAGATGCTCAAAGAAGATAAAAAAGGTGTTTGCAAAGGAGGAAATACAAATAGCCCATAAAAATATCAAGACGTAGTATGGAGGTTCCTTAAAAAACTACAAATAGAACTACCATACGACCCAGCAATCCCACTACTAGGCATATTTGAGGACTAGGCATATACCCTGAGGAAACCAGAATTCAAAGAGTCATGTACCAAAATGTTCATTGCAGCTCTATTTACAATAGCCCGGAGATGGAAACAGCCTAAGTGCCCATCGTCGGATGAATGGATAAAGAAGATGTGGCACATATATACAATGGAATATTACTCAGCCATAAAAAGAAACGAAATTGAGCTATTTGTAATGAGGTGGATAGACCTAGAGTCTGTCATACAGAGTGAAGTCAGTCAGAAAGAGAAGGATAAATACCCTATGCTAACACATGTATATGGAATTTAAGAAAAAAAAATGTTATGAAGAACCTAGGGGTAAAACAGGAATAAAGACACAGACCTACTGGAGAACAGGTTTGAGGATATGGGGAGGGGGAAGGGTGAGGTGTGATAGGGCGAGAGAGAGACATGGACATATATATACTAACAAACGTAAGGTAGATAGCCAGTGGGAAGCAGCCGCATGGCACAGGGATACCGGCTCGGTTCTCTGTGGCTGCCTGGAGGGGTGGGATAGGGAGGGTGGGAGGGAGGGAGACAAAGAGGGAAGAGATATGGGAACATATGTATATGTATAACTGATTCACTCTGTTATAAAGCAGAAACTAACACACCATTGTAAAGCAATTATACCCCAATAAAGATGTTAAAAAAAAAAAGTAAAGCAATTATACTCCAATAAAGATGTTAAAAAAAAATATCAAGACATAATCTACTCTTTTAGTAATTTTTAGTATCCAGGGAATGTGATTATGGATGTTAACATCAGAAAAAAATAAAATGTTGACTTTTAAACAAGGTTTTATAAAATTCTTCCATTGAGTGCATATTTCCTTCCAGTACTGCCCAACATTGCTCTACCTTTTCCCACACAGTACTCTTCAAAAATATTCTTATACTTACTTCATATTTCTCCCATTTATCTGTACTTCAGTTTGTCTTCTGCCCCCAGTGTCCACTGAACTAGCCATCTGAAGATAGTAATGCCTCCCATAGTGTTAAATCAAGTGTGCATCTTTCTTGACACCTCAGCAGATTTGACATTGCTGACCATTTTGTTCTTGAAGTGCCTTTCCCTTGGCTTCTGTGACACCCTGTGTCTATCTGGTATGTCAGTTTCATATTACTATTATTTTCCTTTTTTTAAAAAACATTATGTTATCTATCTTCTCTTTAGGAAGCTTTTTATAACAGCTACATTAAATGCCAGCCCCATTAACAACAATTTTGTAGAGTAGGGTATTTCCTTGTTACTTTGCTCATAGTTTTTTCTTCTGTTCACTTTTCTGAGATTAACTTTTTGTTTTGCTAGGTTAAAATGTGTGGTAAAATAGTTTCTAAATCTCTGAATTCTTGAAAATAGTTTCATTTTGACTTCACATTTAAATGATAATATCTTTAAAATTAGAATGGAGGTTTAATATTTCCTCCAAGAACTTTATAGACGTTGCTCCGTAGTATCATAGAATTTTTTTTCTGTTTAGTGTTAAGTGTCTAATGTTGGTTTTCCTCACTTCTGGTCAATTTTCACATTCCACTTATTTTTATCAATAATGTCCTACATTCAGCAGTACCAGTAATAATTGATGGTGTGTTATTGATGGTTCAGTAGTTAAGAAAGCCACTGTTCTCTAGGCTTTAAGTGGTTTAAGTAATCGTAGAACCCTGACTGCAATGAGTGGATGAATTGATATATACAAGGGATTCCCATTATGTTCCCAGACAGGAAGGGAGATTTTGAGAACCTTGGAATCTCTCCAGATAGTGGAAAGAATGACTTTCTTGCAAGGTAGTATGCCTTATTGGACATTACTTTCTAAATCCTTATACAGCTGAAAATATTTTCCTTCAGATGTGGACATTAATTTGCTGTGGTATGTTTTCTTGAGCGTCTCAGCCCTTTTTGCTTAGACCTATGCTTTCTTATTACTTAGTGCAGTGATTCTTAAACTTTAGCATGCAAAGGAATCAACTGGAGGGATAGATAGTTTAAATACAAATTACTGGTCCTACTTCCAGAGCTTTGGAGTCAGTAGGCTGGGGTGGGGCTTAGTTATCTGCATTACTAACAAATATGGTTGTTTAGGTGATGCTGATGCTTTTGGTTGTGGTGTCACAGTTTTTGAACTGTTGATCTAGAGTTAGTGTCAAAGAAGAGAAATTTAGACTAGCCTGATATTTTCAGTTGAGCAACTTTTCTTCTGCCTGAATGCATGTAATAAAATTTTTCTTTAATAATGTAATTCAAAACTTTTATTTGGTTGTAATAGAGTGGATTTGGTTGTTTTTTGTGGCAAATGTAATCAGGTTAGCATTACATTTAGTAAATAGTAAATATTGGTAGTTTGGACCATGTGATAGGTTTTGTATATTCATTTTCTCTCATAATCTCCCAAACCAGTTCTTTGCATTTTCCATTAAAAAGAATCAAGTAGTGTAATATTTTATATCTTGATTCTCAGACCTTTTAGCATAGCAAAGTTATATTGAAGAAATAATGTTCATAAGATAATGCTTTTCATTATTGTACTCTCAGCTCTATAAAAAAAAATAATGCTCTTCTGAGAAGAACTTAAATTTTATTTCTTACCTATATTAAGAAAATATATGAAATCATATTAATTATTTTGGGTTTTTTTTAATGTAGATCTGTAACAATGGAAGATTCTTTTTCTTTTCTAGAACTAAGTTGTCTATGCAAGATGTACTAAAAACTCTGTAAATATAAAAATATTGTGATTGGATTATAGATTTATAGTTATATTTTAGAAACGTGTATTTTGGTGATTGAAAATTTCAAGAGACTTGAATTAAATATTTTATTATATCATACATTGTGAGGAATTTTATTTTTAAATGTTTTCATTAAAACTTTATTTTCAGATTTTGGAATCTCTTTTTAAGGTATGTTCAATATATTGCCTACAAAAATTTAATACAGAAATACATATAAGTGAAAAAGAGTTTTCTAAGTTTTGAGGAAGTAAAAATAACTCCCAAACTTGCTGCTATATATATTTAAAAATTTTTAGTTTCAGTTACATGTTGCCTTAGCCCCATTTTGAACCCTAAGATAAAATGATGTTTGGTGTAGGACTAATATTTGATACACACACACACACACACACACACACACACACACACACACACACACACACACACACACACAGTACTCATTTATTTCACTGCAGAAATTGACTTGTCAATATTGTTTCCTTTCTGTTCCTTCTTTTATTTAAAGTGGTTTCAGCGACAGGTCAATCAGATGGAAGAGGTAAGTGTAGCATTTCTTGTTAATTAAGTTAATATTTTGTCTCATTTGAAAACCAGTTTGAGGTATAAGTTAAAAATTTTTAATAACAATTGGTTATAATCTTGATTTAAGTAAAGAAGGAATACATGGGTAGACTAAAATGTTTCTTAGTGATTTATATACAATACTCCTGCATGTATGTGGTCTACTCTGAATTTGACCCATTCTTTCTCCTAAAATTGAAAAATGGAAAATTGTTATTATTTTTTCCATAATATACATAAAATAGTAAATAAGTGGCAAGACAAAACTTACCAACTTAAATATTTCTTCTGTATTTAAAAAGTCATGCATAATATATATGCTTATTCATAAAATTATATATTTGTTTTCTTTAAATTTAATGTTAATGTTTTTTTATACTTTTATTTTCACGTGCTTTGCCACCAGTTTGAGAAATACTGGTCTCTATCCTTATTTTGGAAAAGATTTTATGTATGCTGTTAATATAGCAGATAGCAGGATAGCCTTAGGGAATTAGAGAATTATTCTAGTTCTACCTTGGCTATGTTTGTGGTTTAGTCCTTAAAGTTCTGGGAGAAGCTGCCTGTGGGTAATGTGCCATGCCAGGGACCTTGCCAGGAAACCATCCATAGGGGTGGTGCTGTTGAAAGTTGCTGGAGGTGAGTACTACTAGTTACACTGTGTACTGCCCTAGGATTAAGCAGAGAGATGACAGAACTTGGAAGAAAAGCTTCTTCCTCCTCTAGTGTCTAGGGCCCTCTGCTGACAAAAGTTAACATCATGCTGCCTGTCAAGATAGAAAAGTTCCACTACTATAAACAGGACAGTGAAGAATGGATTTTAGATGAGAGGCAATAAATTGATAATTGTAGCTGATTGCTATGTCACTTTTTAGGTTCAGTTTATGATTGATGTCCTCTTATTAGGGATCTTGCCTTTGTCCATAGAGTATTCATACAACTTCAGCTTCCCTTCCACCTGTTCTGTATCCCACAGTCTCAGACTTCCAGTACATTACCCAGCACTTACTTCCTGCTGTTATATCTTAATCCCATTCAGGTAACCATTACTAAAGTGAAGTCTCTGTTTTAAATTCCCAATGTTAGAATTTCTATTTGCTATGTCCTAAGACTATGGCTTGACTACTTTTCTTTTTTCAGCTCTTCCTCCCATCATAAGGATTAGAGTTCTCTTTTAAATATTTTGAATTGCCTTTAACTGATCCTGTTATAATTGTTATTTAACTTACTTAAAATCCTTATATATTAAAATAATAAACAGAAGATTGAATTTGAGCTCTGACATGTAAAAGCCAACACTTAGCTATAATTCTGTTGCTAGGCAATTGCTCATATAATTTCACTAATATTGTGAAATATTAGTATGTGATTATAGCTATAGATAAGAATAATACATTTATTTATATATGATAAATGAAATGATGAAATTTCTTTGAGGTATGGGAGAAAAATGAGTATTTCCTAAGTAACTGGCTAATTTTATTATTTTAGATAAGTAAAGATCAAACTTTTTCAGCAGAGTTTCCAGCACCTGATAAAACAGTCAGTTTAAGCATTGCACAAATAGTAAAGCAGGTGCACAAACTTGAAGAACTGAAAAGTCGCCTTAAAGAAAGGCCTAAATTCACCTTCAAAGACATGTCATCTAAACCCAAGTAAGTAAAATGTAAGAGTTAAAAGAATTAAACAGTAAGAGTAGGTATATAATGGTTCAGATTTTATACTATACATAGAGCTTCTAAATCAAATCAGAAGATCTAGTCAGCGTTTTTCATAGTTTGAAATGGGACTAGGCACATGTGGCTATGAAAATTAAAGTTCAATTAAATTTAATTAAAAAACCAATTCTTTAGTCACACTAGCCACATTTCAAGTGCCTAGTAGCCACATGTGCCTGTTGTTTGAAAGTTCTATTGGACACTGCTGGCTTTGAAATATCTGGCTTATAAACTCTTCTCTCAGTTTGATTAGGTAGCTTCCTTAGTATATTTAAGGTGTAGTGAAAGATTTCATTGTTCAAGAACACCATCATTAAAAATTGCACAGGGACAGGGATATGTTCCAAAGATTAAATTTGTACTTTTTAGTTGAGAAAATCCTTTTTTTGGTAGGTGGGAGGAAGATTCAGATGAATGATTACAAGAATACTTCCATTATCTGTTGACACTCATGTTTGATATTTATCTGTCTTGAAATTAAATAGATGAATAAATCATCATCATAGAGTATCTTCAGTGATTTTTTTGCACCTCCATAGTTATTTTTTCTTGTGGTGAGAACACTTCAGATCTACTCTTTCAGCAAATTTCAGGTATACAATACAATGGTATTATGAACAGTAAACACCATGCTAATGTTCTAAACATTAGATCTTTAGAACTTATTCAACTTATAACTGGAAGTTTGTACTTTTTGACCAACATCACTGCATTTCCCCAATCCCCCTCAGCCCCTGGCAACCACCGTTTCTGCTTTCTGGTTCTAAGAATATATATATATATATATATATATATCTCATTTTATTTATCCATTCATCTATTGATGGTTACTTTCATATCCTGGTTATTGTAAATAATGCTGCAATGAACATATGAACATTGGGGAGAATATATATTTTTGAATTAGTTTTTTTGTTTTCTCTGGAAAAATACCCAGAAGTGGAATTACTAGATCATATGGCAGTACTATTTTTAATTTTTTGAGGAACCTCCATACTGTTTTCCATAGTGGCTACATCAGTTTGCATTTCTATCAACAGTGCATGAAGGTTCTCTTTTCTGCACATCCTTGCCCACAGTTATTTTTTTGGTCTTTTGGATGATAACCATTCTGAGAGTTGGGAGGTGACTTCTCACTGTGGTTTTTGATTTGCATTTCCCTGATGATTAGCAGTGTTGAACCTCTTTTCATGTGTCTGTTGGACATCTGCATGTCTTCTTTGAAAGCGTATTTATTCAGGCCCTCTGCCCATTTTTAATGGAATTGTTTTTTTGCTATTGTATGAGTTCTTTGTATATTTTGAATTTTAGCCTCTTACTAGATATATCATTTGCGAATGTCTTATCCCATTCATTAGGTTGCTTTTTTGTTTTGTTTTGCAAAGCTTTTTTTTTTTTAGTTTGACATAATTCCACACGTTTATTTTTGCTTTTGTTGCCTTTGTCTGGGGACAGAGATCCAAAAAAATATTACTAAAACCACTGTCAAAGAGTTTACTGCCTGTGCTTCTTCTAGCATTTTTATGGTTTCAGGGTTTATATTTAAGTCTTTAATCCATTTTGAGTTTATTTTTGTATATGGTATAAGAAAGAGGTCTAGTTTCATTCTTTTTCATGTAGCTGTCCAGTTTTTCCAACACCGTTTATTGAAGAGACTATCTCTTCCCCATTGTGTATTCTTGCATCCTTTGTTGTAGAAAATTGACCATATAAGCATGGGTTCATTTCTGGGCTTTCTATTCTGTTCCATTGATCTATGTGTCTCTTTTTATGCCAGTACCATACTGTTTTGATTACTATAGCTTTGTAGCATAGTTTGAAATCGCTGAGCGTGATACTGCTAGCTTTCTCAAGATTGCTTTGGCTCTTTGGGTTTTTTGTGTTTCCATACAAACTTTAGAATTATTTGTTCTGTGAAAAATGCCATTGGTACCTTGATAGGAATTGCAGTGAATCCATAGATTGCTTTAGATTATTATGGGCACATTAGCAACATTAATTCTTCCAATCTATGAGAATGGTACATCTTTCCATTTATTTGTGTCATCTTAAATTTCTTTCATCACTCTTAGTTTTCATAGTACAGGTCTTTCACCTCCTTAGTTAAATTTGTTCCTAGCTATTTCATTAGTTTTGATGCAATTGCAAGTGGGATTGTTTTCTTAAGTTCTCTTTCTGATAGAGCTTTATTAGTGCATAGAAATGCAACAGATATCTGTATATTAATTTTGTATTCTGCAACTTTACTGAATTTAATTATTAGTCCTAATACTTTCTTGGTGGAGTCTTTAGAGCTTTCTATGTATAGTATCATATCATCTGCAGTCAGTGACAGTTTTAAGTCTTCCTTTGCAGTTTGGATTCCTTTTATTTCTGATTGCTGTCTGATTCGTGTCTGATTCCTGTGGCTAGAATGTCCAATACTATGTTGAATAAAAGAGGCTAGATTAGGCATCCTTGTCTTGTTCCTGATCTCAAACTATTCCAAACTTGAAAAGGTCCTGACAGGAAATAAATGGAAGACTCTTTAGGTCTTCTTTAAAAAAAATGGGCTTTATTCTGATTATCATTGGGGAGGGTTTTAAGCAGAGCATAACATGATCTGACATATGTTTCAAAAGGACCATTCTGACTGCCGTGTTGAAAATAGACTATACAGGGTCAGGAGTAGAAATGGGGAGTCTAGTTGGGAGACTTTTGCAGTAATCCATGGAAGAGATGACGGTGGTTCAGATCAGGGTAGTGGTTGTGGTGGAGTTGGTGAGCTTTGAGATTCTGGACATACTTTTTTTTTTTTTTTTTTTTGTGACTGCCGTGTTGAAAATAGACTATACAGGGTCAGGAGTAGAAATGGGGAGTCTAGTTGGGAGACTTTTGCAGTAATCCATGGAAGAGATGACGGTGGTTCAGATCAGGGTAGTGGTTGTGGTGGAGTTGGTGAGCTTTGAGATTCTGGACATACTTTTTTTTTTTTTTTTGCGGTACGCCGGCCTCTCACTGTTGTGGCCTCTCCCGTTGCGGAACACAGGCTCTGGACGCACAGGCTCAGCGACCATGGCCCACGGGCCCAGCCGCTCTGCGGCATGCGGGATCCTCCCGGACCAGGGCACGAACCCATGTCCCCTGCATCGGCAAGAGGACTCTCAACCACTGCGCCACCAGGGAAGCCCCGAGATTCTGGACATACTTTGAAGGTGGAGTCGGTAAACTCTCCTGATGGACTGGATATTGCGTGTGAGAGGAAAAATAGCCAAGAATGAGTTCAAGACTTTTGGCTTGAGCAGCCAGAAGGATGGAATTGATACTACCTTCACTGGGGTAGGCTGTAGGTGAAGCAAGTTTTGAGGAGGCAGATTAGGGGTTCTGGTTTGAAGATATTGGAAATTCTGAGTTGTCAGAAATGTTGTTAGGCGTATTTGAGGGAGCCATTACATATATGTTTTGGTGTTCGGGAGAGAGATGTAAGTTGAAAATAGGAATTGGGATGCCGTTTACATATGAATGGAACTTAAGGGTAGATATATCATGAAGGGAGTGAGTGTAAATTGAGAAGAGAGGACCAGGAACTGATCCCTGGGGCCCTTCCAACATTAAGAAGTCTGGGACAAAAGGAGGGGCTAGCAAAGGGGAATGAGGAGTGACCTAGTGAGGCAGAAAGAAAACCAGTAAATGTGCTGTCCTGTAAGATAAATGAAGAAGGAAGACTATGCAAAGGGACTGTCAATGATGTCAGATGCTGTGGGTCAGTCAAGAAGATTAGGACTGAGAACTGACCAGTGGATTTAGAAAGGATGTTATTTGTTGACCTTGAGAAGAGCAGTTGTTATGAGAAATCTCTGGACAGAGGGCAGTTGGGGACAGTAACCATAGACAATGCTTTGGAGTGGTTTTGCTGCAAAAGGGGGAAAAAAATAGCATAGTAGCTAGAGGGAAGTGGGGACAAAATAAGGCTCTTATAAATTAGGAAAAATAACAGAATGTTTGTATGCTAATAGGAATGACCCATTACACTGGAAAAGATTTATGATATAAAGAGTCAAAGAGGAATTGCTGGGACAGTATCCTTGAATATGTGAGTGGAGATGGAATAGGGGCTTGGATAATTATGTATGAAACCAGGTAGGAAGGCAGAGTATCAGGGTGCAGATGCTGATATAGGGTAGATGTAGTGTAGAAGCCTGTGGAAGTTCTTTTGGTTGGTTTAGTCTTCTAAGGGAAGTGAAAGAAAGGTTATCAGGTGAGAGTGAGGATAGGTTAGGAGTTTTGAGAAGAGAGATGAGGATTTGTAATAGTCACTAAATGGAAGAGTGAATGGACAGGGACATATCTTTTGATTACCTGGTGATATTGAAGGCCTACTTGAAATCATGCATTTGGAGTAAGATGTCTCTTTAATACTGTTGTCTCTGTTCAACCAATTTAGTTACCCAGTTATTTCTAATATCCTGTCTCTTGTAATGAATCATTCATAAAATCACCCTTAGCCAGCCATGTAGAGTGCAAGAAACTATTTTACTCTGGTATCAGATATTTTAGGAAAATGTATAATTCTATTTTACTTAGTTTAACAGGAATCTTTAGTATAGCTTTATTTCCTTGGTTTGCTGTAATTTTTATGCATTGCTTTGGTGCCAGCCCTTCTTAGTCTATTCCCTTCTTTATTTGACAGTTCTACCCTGCTATTATTTCCAGTCCTTTTTTGTTTTTTTGCGGTACGCGGGCCTCTCACTGTTGCAGCCTCTCCCGTTGCGGAGCACAGGCTCCGGACGCGCAGGCTCAGCGGCCATGGCTCACGGGCCCAGCCGCTCCGCGGCATGTGGGATCTTCCCGGACCGGGGCACAAACCCCTGTCCCCTGCATGGGCAGGCGGACTCTCAACCACTGCACCACCAGGGAAGCCCTCCAGTCCTTTTTAAAGTTTCCTTTTTAAAGTTTTTTTGGTACTAGAAAAAAAATGGTGTGCATGTATATAATTTATATTCTTCAGGCATATACTGTCTTGTTCTTGGTGGTAATACCAAAAATATGAAGAACCAGGATAATGTGGGCACCAACTTATTAGAATAAATATTAGCAGTGAAGCAGGGTTCTGTATACCATTTGTTGTGCTAAAGATTACTCCTTTAGGTGCTGGATCCTGGGAAGGTCAAGGGGTGAGGGCAGTTGGCAGACACTTGATTGGCTATTTACCCATTTACCATGGGGCAGAGCTATTTACCGATTGGATCAGGAGAATTTCAGTGTTACTGTCATACCAATATATGAATATCTGTATGAGTATCAGACCTTTTCTCCCTTAGCAAGAAGTCAGCCTGAACAGAATTCATATTTTGAGATGTCTGACTTAGTAGATCTGAGTTATAATCTTTATAAACTTCATAATCTGCCCAATTCTTTCCAATTCATTCCGCTAAACTTCTTCAGTACTTTCTATCCCCTTTCATTGTTGTATCTTAAAAAACTATGTTTTAAACATGCTTTTGTTTACATTATTGGCAATCTGTCAGGCAGCCCCAAAGTGGTAGCACAGTGGCAGCTATGAGATTGGCTTGTCATACTTCCAAATATTAGGCTGGTATGGAGACAGTGGGCACAAATGGTGTTGAATTACTTATACAGACAGCAAGAGCAAGATCAGCATGGTGTCAGCTCCCTGTGTTCCTAGTTCCACAGGACGACACAGAGCAGCAGGGACCAGATGACAGGCCACACAAGCGATTTGTTGCTCTGCCATGAAGGAGCAAAATGTAAACTACATCCATGCAGCTTTATAGTTTTTTTTTTAATTATTTTTTATTGGAGTAGAGTTGATTTACAATGTTGTGTTAGTTTCTGCTGTATGCAGCTTTATAGTCTTAACAGAGGGCTTCAACTGGGCTGTAAAGAAGAGGGGTAGAAGGCTCTGTGCTCAACTGAAATTAGGGAGACAGATGAGAAGTGAGCTTGTGTTAGTCTTCCACAAGACAGGAATGGAAAACTGCCTCATGGAGACTTCACCAGGCTTATCTTCTCTTTCTCCAGCAGAAATTTCAGGGCATTCTACTAAGATTTGGGTCTGACTGCTGTCAAGCCTTTGTGGATCTGTGTAATGTTGATAGAGTGCCACGGTAGAGCTCTTCCCTTATAGCATTGATTCTCAAATGGGGGTTACTTTGTGCCCCAGAGGACACTTGCTTGTATGTAGACATTTTGGTTGTCACAACTAGGAGTGGGAGAATGCTACTGGCACTAGGTAGAGCTCAGAGATGCTGCACTGTAAAATGCACAGGACAGTCCCCCACAACAAAGAATTATCCAGTCTAAAATGTTGGTAGTGCCGGGGTTGAGTCCTACAGTGATCTCTTCCTTTGTTACTTCTTTCTTGTCCCCTATTGTTTGGCATCAAATAATATACCTAATAATTTTATTATGAATTAATAATTAGTTACCAATTTAACTTAATAAGCTATTAATTTAATCATTCACGTGTAAGTTTTCCTGTCAAGACTGTCATTTCTGGCTTCCCTGGTGGCTCAGTGGTTGAGAATCTGCCTGCTAATGCAGGGGACACGGGTTCGAGCCCTGGTCTGGGAAGATCCCACATGCCACAGAGCAACTGGGCCCATGAGCCACAACTACTGAGCCTGTGCATCTGGAGCCTGTGCTCCGCAACAAGAGAGGCCGCGATAGTGAGAGGCCCGCGCACTGCGATGAAGAGTGGCCCCCGCCTACCACAACTAGAGAAATCCCTCGCACAGAAACGAAGACCCACCACAGCCAAAAAATAAATAAACAAACAAATGTGGGGTTTAAAAAAAAAAAAGAAAAGAATTTAAAAAGACTGTCACTTCCTCAAGATCAGAACCAGTCATGCACGTCTACATATTTCCTATCACATGTAATAAACAGTAAATAAATGAGTAATTTTTATGAATACCTGAATTAAATCAACTCCAAGTCATTTGTTCCCCTATCCCTAACCATATCTAGTATAGTAACTTATCCAAGTAAAACTTTACATTTATAAACAACCTTTTTTTTTGCATTAAACATACACAAAACCCTTTTATTTTACAGTGTTAAAATAGAAAGTACCCATAATTAGTATGGGCTACTATTTCTTATGCAGTTACTTTATTGATCTCTCCATCTGTCAATGACTAGACTTAAAGGAATGAAGGCAGTGATACTTGAGTTGGCTTCAGTGGGAGCTGCATAATAGAGCCTTGGTTCAGAGGTTCAGATATATTAACCTGAGCTATCTGTTGTGAGGCGTGAAATTAATTTCAGGCCATATATTAATATTAATACCTGAAATTTAAATGTCTGATATGTGCTAGGTATTTTCCTAGTAACTTTATGTGTGTTCTTTGGTCCTTACAACTATAATACTTTATGAAATAAGTACTTTAATACCCCAGTTTTTATAGATGAAGAAACTGAGGCTCAGGTTAAGTGACTTACCGAAGGCCACATATTTAGTAAGTGGGTAATTTACAGCAGGTTTTGAGCCAAGCAATTTGACTCTAGAACTTGTGCTCTTAACAATTGATTACACCATTAATAATACATTGGTAAAAAGAAATCTCATGCTTCTACCAAATACAGTTTTATTATTTTTGTTTATGTTGTTGTTGGTATACCTAATTATGTTCATGGAATACACACAATTCATAGAATTACATAGTTTGACTTTTTTACTTGTTTTCTTGCTACTAGATAATTTGCCTTAATGTCTGTGAGTAAAGGTTAAAGAACATGTTATATTTTATTTTACAAACTGCATATGTCTAGAGCATATATTCTAGTTCTTAAGTGTAATTTAAATGCTTAATCTTTGATAATAAATATGTTTTATTTATTGAAATCTTAACAGGGATAGTGAAATTCCACCAGAAGAAGTGCAAACTTATGAAACTGTACAGCAGAAAATTGAAGGTGATAATATTTTATACAAGTCCAGCCTTTATAGGGTTTCCTAAATGCACCAATATTTTGAGACTTAAAATTTTAAAATTTATAGCCATAAAAATTATACAATGATAGGGCTTTCCTGGTGGCGCAGTGGTTGAGAGTCCGCCTGCCAATGCAGGGGATACAGGTTCGTGCCCCGGTCCGGGAGGATCCCACATGCCGCGGAGCCTGCACGTCTGGAGCCTGTGCTCCGCAGCGGGAGAGGCCACAACAGTGAGAGGCCCGCGTTCCGGGAAGAAAAAAAAAAAAAAAAAATTATACAATGATAAATTCAAAGATATTCAATAGGAGTTGATATTTTCAATAAAAGTTTTTATTATGTTCCAGATTCTGGGAGTGTATAAAATGAATAACACTTGGTTGTTACCCTCAAAATCCACAACATAGTAAGGATACAGCACATTATGTATCATTTTAATATAGTGTAATGCATGATAAAGGTATGTGTAATTTGCAGTGAGTCCATAGAAAGCCAGCTTGTTCAACCTGAGGGAGTCATTTAGGTTTTATGCAACCTTAAAGGATGAATAGGACTTTGTCAAGCGAAGATGGGAGATATTTGGTACTTTAAGAAGAAGGTATAGCATGAGAAACAGCATAAATAGGGAAATACCACTGTAATGGTTATAAAGTGTGAAGTAATAGGTAGGGGTAAGATAAGAAAGAGCCTAGGCAGAGGGATTAAATGCTTTAGGAATACTTTCTTTTTTCCCCTATATATAATAGGGAATCGTTGAAGATTTTTTCTAGGGAAGTGACATGTTGAATTTAGAGAGATTATTCTGGCCACATTGAGAAGCTAGATTTGGGGATTGGGAGTAGGAGATGGAAGTTACTGCTGTACCTTAAATGTGTGATAAGTGCCTATATTAGAGCACAAATAAAGAGAGTAAAAGGGGAAGATTTGAGAAATATTTACTGGATAAAATTGGCAAAACATGGTGATTGGATATGAAAGGAGGGGAGATTAGATGATGGTAACATTAACTAGGAGAATATAAGAGGAAAAACAAGTTTTGTTGAGAAAATGATGAGTTCGTATCACTCAGTTGTTACACACATTTTTTTAGATGTTACACTTTGTTGCCTGATTGGGAGGGTCTGCAGTTGTAGACAGCTCAGTTGTTTTTCTTAAAATTTTTGTTCTCTTGAATGAGTTATTAAAATAAAAACGATAAAATTTAAACTCAGTTAATAAATATAATTCATATTGAAACTCATGACAAATTCATTGTTATTTCAGAATTTATAAAAACACACTCAACTGAAGAAATTACAGGTGTTTCTGCGACTGAGCCACGTAAGTTTCCACTCATTAAGCATCTTTGTATTAATAACTTCTGTTGAGTGTATTAATTTCTATAATTTTCTATAGTTTAGAGTAATAATTATGAAGTTACAACATAAATTCCCTGGACTTTGGAGCCATACAGTTGGCGATCAAGCAAATATGAAATTCCTAGTTAGCTACTTGCTACCAAAAATAGACTCATTTTTAAAGAGTAACATGTTATTACTAGGAATGGAGAATTTTTTATTGTGATGAGAATATGCTACAAAATGCTACAAAATATGCTACAAAATGTTTCAGAGGTGGTAGGCCTTTGAGGTGGAGCAGTGATAAATTTAAGAGGTCATTTGCACGTCTTGTTACTATGAATTATAGGTTATCTCATATATACTGGTGGTTTGACTGCAGCTGAGTACCTATCAGTTCGTGAATATAAAGAGCTGCTAGAACTCAAACTTCTAGAATTCAAACTTCTGACTACTTGTCAACAGAAAGGAGAAACTGCCTTGCTTATGTCTTAATACTGGAGAGAATTTTGAAACAATCATGTAATGTTTGCTGTGGAATATATTTTTAGAAGTAGAAAATAAGATTTGGTTGAAAAAAGTTGATGGAAATCCTTCCCTCTTTCAAATTCAGCTTTAAACCCTAACGTTGCTATGTTTAAATGAAGGGTAGCTATACATTCTACATTACTCCCAAGACCTATAGAGGCTTCTGATCTGAGGCAGCCTTGCCTGACTAGGTGGGGTAGAAAGGTGTCTAGAGCTTTGGAGTAGATAGTAAAAGCCTCTCTCTGCATCAGGGGGAACCCTCTGCACATCTGTGCAGCTCTCTCTCCCTCAATCTGTGCAGCTGTCTTCCGTCTAATACTGTGCCCTGTGAATTCTAGCTGCTTTGGCCTCCCAGACTCTAAACTTTGTCTCTGAACTCATGGAAACCATTAAACTTTGTCTGGGTTTCCCTTCCTTATGCTGTGGCCTGGAAACTCCAGGCAGTAAGCTGGGGTCATCATAGACCATCCTTTGTTTTCCTTCTGTGAGGAATTACTGCATTGCACCTTCTGTTTTCCAGTGTCTGAATATTGCTGTTTTATATATTTTGTCCACTTTTTAATTGGTTTAAAGTGAAAAGGTAACTCTGGTCCCTGATGAGCCATCATGGACAAAAACAGAAGTCTCTGTGCCCACTTATAGGCCAGTGGAACACATTGTCCAATCACAAAACCAAGTTCTAAAATAATAAAATATAATAGTAGAAATTTTACTCGTATTTTTAAGGGAAGCAGAGGACAGGGTTACATTGTACAATGTGGAGAAAACCCTTTTGCAAATTCCTCAGTTTCTTTTCCCATGGCAGTTGTCTCAGTCCCTGGGCTCCACTGGTATATGTCTACCCTTTCTCAGTACTGCCTGTTCACTTGTATACTCTTTTTCTCTTAAAAGTACCCTTTTTCATCTTCTCCAGTGAAATTTTATTCTCTTCTTCCCTTCTCATTCCCTAAATTCTATTAGATTCCATAGCCTAATCAATAAGACAAAAGCTACCTTTGAATTTCATTCTGTTTTTTGTACTATCATTTAATCTTGATGTTGCTTCATTTCATAATTAATGAACTCTTGTTTTAGAGAAGTTTTAGGTTCATAGAAAAATTGAGCAGAACGTACAGAGTTTCCATATGCCCATTTTCCATCCCACTCCTCGCACAAAATTTCCTCTGTTAAATTTTGCATTAGCGTGGTACATTGGTTAAAACTGATAAGCCAGTATTTATACATTATTATTAACTAAAGTCCGTAGTTTACATTGGGTTCAATCTTTGTGTCATACAGTTCTATGGATTGTGACAAATGCATAATGTCATGTATTCACCATTACAGTATCATACAGAATAGTTTCACTGCCCTGAAAATCCCATATTCTACCTATTCATCTCTCCCTCCATCCACTGAATCCCTGGTAACCACTAATCTTTTTGTTGTCTCTAGAATATTGCCTTTTCGAGAATATCATATATTTGAGATTATGCAGTCTTTCTTTTACTTAGCAATACGCATTTAAGGTTTCTACATGTCTTTTTATGCTTTTATAGCTCATTTATTTTTATTTTTGAATAGTAATCTGTTGTATGGATGTACCATAGTTTATCTATTCATCTGTTGAAAGACATCTACGTTGCTTCGAAGTTTTTGCAATTATGAATAAAGCTACTATAAACAAAGGTGTTTCTACAGACAGAAGTTTTTCAGTTCATTTGGGTAGATACTAAGGAGTACAATTGCTCGATCATATAGTAAAAGTATGTTTAGTTTTGTAAGAAATTGCCAAGCTGTCTTGCACAGGGACTGTATCATTTTGCATTTTTACTAGAAACGAGCATGAGAATTTGTGGTGCTCTACATCTTTGTCAGCATTTGATGTCAGAATTTTGGATTTAAGATATTCTAAAAGGTGCATAGTGTTATATCATTTTTAAAATTAAATTAAATTTTATCTCATTGTTTTAATTTGTGCTTCCCTAATGATATATAATGTTGAGCATCCTCTCATATGTTTATTTGCCATCTGTATATCTTTGGTGAGGTATTTGTTCAGATCTTTTACCTATTTTTAAATGGGGGGATCATTTGCTTCCTTATTGTTGAGTTTTAAGAGTTTTTTGTATGTCTTTGACACAAGTTCTTCATCAGATATGTGTTTTGCAAAGATGTTTTTCTCAGTCTGTGGTTTATATTTTCATTTTCTTAACAGTGTCTTTTGCAGAGCAGAAGTTTTGAATTTTAATGAAGTTGAACTTTTCTTTCGTGGATTGTGCTTTTGTTGTTGTGCCTAAAAGTCATCTTCAAACCCAATGTAACCTGGACTGTTTCCTATGTTATTTTCTAGAAATTTCATAGTTTTGCCTCTTATATTTAAATCTATGATCCATTTTGAATTGAGTCTGTGTCTAAATTAATTTTTCTTGCATGTGAATGTACAGTTTTTCTAGCACTATTTGTTGAAAAGACTAACCTTTCTCCATTGAATTGCCTTTGTTTCTTTGCCAAAAATCAGTTGACTGCATTTGTGTGGGCCTATTTCTGGGATCTCTGTTATGTTCCATTGATCTGTTTTTCTGTTCTTTGCCAATACCATACTGTCTTGATTACTGTAACTTTTTTTTTTTTTAAGCTGTGGTTTTCTTTCTTTCTTTTTTTTTTTTTGGAAGATGTTGGGGGTAGGAGTTTATTAATTTTATTTATTTATTTTTGCTCTGTTGGGTCTTCGTTTCTGTGCGAGGGCTTTCTCTAGTTGTGGCAAGCGGGGGCCACTCTTCATTGCAGTGCATGGGTCTCTCACTATCACGGCCTCTCTTGTTGCGGAGCACAGGCTCCAGACACGCAGGCTCAGTAGTTGTGGCTCATGGGCCTAGTTGCTCTGCGGCATGTGGGATACTCCCAGACCAGGGCTCGAACCCGTGTCCCCTGCATTAGCAGGCAGATTCTCAACCACTGCGCCACCAGGGAAGCCCCGATTACTGTAACTTTATAGTAAGTTTTTGAAGTTGGATAGTGTCACTCCTCCAACTTTGTTCTTCAGTATTCTGTTCTTTGGATCTGTTGCCTTTTCATTTAAAGTTTAGAATCAATTTGTTGATACACACAAAATCACTTGCTGGGTTGTTGTTGTTGTTTTGTTTTTTTTTGTTTTTCCATGCTGTGTGGCATAGGGGATCTTAGTTCCCCAACCAGGGATCGAACCTGCACCCCCTGAGTGGAAGCCTGGAGTCTTAACCACTGGTATGTCAGGCAAGTCCACTCCTTTTTTTTTTTTTTTTTTTTTTTTTTT
>NW_006772098.1:1769547-1795409 GCF_000442215.2 Lipotes vexillifer
TTTTTTTTTTTTGGAAGATGTTGGGGGTAGGAGTTTATTAATTTTATTTATTTATTTTTGCTCTGTTGGGTCTTCGTTTCTGTGCGAGGGCTTTCTCTAGTTGTGGCAAGCGGGGGCCACTCTTCATTGCAGTGCATGGGTCTCTCACTATCACGGCCTCTCTTGTTGCGGAGCACAGGCTCCAGACACGCAGGCTCAGTAGTTGTGGCTCATGGGCCTAGTTGCTCTGCGGCATGTGGGATACTCCCAGACCAGGGCTCGAACCCGTGTCCCCTGCATTAGCAGGCAGATTCTCAACCACTGCGCCACCAGGGAAGCCCCGATTACTGTAACTTTATAGTAAGTTTTTGAAGTTGGATAGTGTCACTCCTCCAACTTTGTTCTTCAGTATTCTGTTCTTTGGATCTGTTGCCTTTTCATTTAAAGTTTAGAATCAATTTGTTGATACACACAAAATCACTTGCTGGGTTGTTGTTGTTGTTTTGTTTTTTTTTGTTTTTCCATGCTGTGTGGCATAGGGGATCTTAGTTCCCCAACCAGGGATCGAACCTGCACCCCCTGAGTGGAAGCCTGGAGTCTTAACCACTGGTATGTCAGGCAAGTCCACTCCTTTTTTTTTTTTTTTTTTTTTTTTTTTTTTTTTTGCTTGCTGGGTGTTTGATTTGGATTGCATTGAATCTACAGATCAAATTGATGAGAACTGATGTCTTAACAGTAATGAGTCTTCCTATCCATGGACATGGAATATCTCTCCATTTATGTGTATCTTCTTTGATTTCTTTCATGAGACAGTTTTTTTCTTAGTATAAATCCTGTACATATTTATTTAGATTAATACCTAAGTATTGAGTTTTTGGTACTAATGTAAATGGTGTGTTTATAATTTCAAATTCTACTTGTTTATTGTTGGTATATAAGAAAGGAATTGCAATTTACTTCTGTATATTACTCTTCTATGCTGTAATCTTTCTGTAATCACTTACTCATTGCAGGAGATTTTTGGTGATTCTTTGGGAATCACCTTTTTTATACAGGCAGTCATGCCATCTGTGAAAAAAGACAACTTTACTTCTTCCTTCTCAAACTTTATACTTTTTCTTTTCTTTTCTTGTATTATTGCATTAGCTAGGACTTTGAGTAGGAGTGGTGAGAAGGAACATCCTTGTCTTATTCCTGATCTAGGGGGAAAGCATTTAGTATCTTACCATTAAGTATGGTGTTAGCTGTAGGTCACAGACTTAGAAAACAAACTTATGGTTACCAAAGGGAAAAAGGTGGGGGGAGGGATACATTAGGAGGTTGGGATTAATATATATACACTACTATATATAATATAATCAACAAGGACCTAGTGTATAGCACAGTGAACTCTACTCAATACTCTGTAATGACCTTTATGGAAAAACATCTGAAAAATAATAGGTATATGTATAACTAAGTCACTTTGCTGTATACCTGAAACTAACACAACATTGTATATCAACTATACTCCAATATAAAATAAAAATGTTTAAAAAAGTATGGTGTTAGCTGTAGGTATTTTGTTTGATTTTCTTTATCAAGTTGAGGATGTTTTATTCTGTTTCTAGTTTGCAAAGAGTTTCATGAATGGGTATTAGATTTTGTCATATGCTTTTTCTGTGTCTTTTGAAATGATCGTATGGACTATTGATATGATAGGTATATTAGCTGATTTTCAAATATTGACCCAGCCTTGTATAGTTGGGATAGATTTCACTTGGTTGTGGTGTATAATTTGTCCCATACCTTGTCAGATTAAATTTGCTAATATTTTGTTGGGGTTTTTGCATCTGTGTTCATGAGAGATATTGGTGCGTGGTTATCCTTGTTTGGTAATGTCTTTGTCTTGTTTTAGTATTAGAGTAATACTGGCCTCATAAAATGAGTTAGGAAATGTTTTTCTGCTTCTGTCGTCTGAAATAGATTGTAGATAACTGGTATAGTTTTTCCTATAGGTTTGGTAGAATTTGCCAGTGCAGTCATCTGATCCTGGTGCTTTCTGTTTTGTAAGGATATCAAATTATTGATCCAGTTTCTTTAATATATATGATATATATTCTATTCAGAATATCTTTTTCTCCTTGTGTGAGTTTTGGTAAATTGTGTCTTTCAAGGAATTGGTCCCTTTCATCTAAATTATCAAATTTGTTGGCATAAGTTTTTCATAATTTTTTTATTATTTTTTGATGTCCATGAGATCTGTTGTGATGTCCCCTCTTTAATTTCTGATGTTAGTAATTTGTGTCATATCTCTTTTTTCTTAGTTAGCTTACTCATTTTCTTGATTTTTTTCAAAGAATCAGCTTTTGGTTTAATTGATTTTCTGTAATTTCCTATTTTCATTGATATCTGCTCTAATTTTTATTTCTTTTCTTCTGCTTACTTCAGATTTAATTTGGTCTTTTTTTCCTAGTTTCCGAAGGCAGAAGCTTAGATTATTGATTTAAGATCTTCCTTCTGTTGTGATGTATTCATTAAATGCTATAAATTTCCCTTTTACTGCATTTCACAAAATTTGATGTTACATTTTCATTTTAATTTAGTTCAAAATGTATTTTAGTTTCTCTGAGACTTTTTTGTCATACGTGCTATTTAGTAGTACGTTACCTAATCTCCAAAATGTGTTGGGATTTTCATGTTGCCTTTCTGGTACTGATTTTTTTTTTCCTGGGACCTAACTATATATTGTCTACAACTTTAAAGTTAATAATAAATAATAATAAAGATAATGGTAACATTTACCAAAAGAAAGCAGGAGTACCTATATTAATTTGAACAGAGCAGACTTTGGAGCAAAAAAAAATTATTAAGAATAAATAGGGGCGTTTAATGCTAAATGAGTCAGTTCTGCAACAAGACACAGTAGTCTTCAATGTGTATGTGCCTAACAACAGAGAGTCAAAATAAGTGAGGCAAAAACTGATCAACTGCAAGGAGATATAGATGAACCCACTATTATAACTGGAGACTTCAACACCATTCTATCAGAAGCAGACCGATGCAGCAGGCAGAAAATTGGTAAGGACTTAGTGAACTCAACAACACCATCATTCAGCTGGATAAAATAGACCTCTGTAGACTACTTCATGCAACAAGAACAGAATATACATTATTCTCAAGCTCACATGGTACATACACCAAAATAGATCGTATTCCAGGCTATAAAATACACCTTAACAAATTAAAAAATAGAAATCATATAATGTCTGCCTTCAGACCCCAAAACAATTAAATTAAAAATCAGTACCAGGAAGGGAATTCCCTGATGGTCCAGTGGGTAGGACTGCATGCTTTCACTGCTCAGGCCACAGGTTCAATCCCTGGTCAGGGAACTAAGATCCCTCAGGCTGTGTGGTGTGGCCAGAAAAAAAAAAAAAGTCTGACAACAGTAAGTGTTGACAAGGATATGTAACTGTGAGTGAGGTATACATTGGCACAATCACTTTGAAAAATAGCTTTTCTTTATCTAATTAAGTTGTGGATGTGCATACCTTTAAACTCTTTTTCTTTTTAACAGCTTTACTGAGATATTATTGACATACAACATTGTACAAGTTTAAGGTGTTTATCGTAACAATTTGATACACATATATATTGTGAAATGCTTACCAAAATAAGGTTTTTTATATATCCTTTATCTAACATAATTACCATTTTGTTGTTGGCATTGTTATGGAGAGAATATTAAAGCTCTGCTCCCATAGCAGCTTTCAAGTATACAGTACAGTATTAACTGTAGTCACCATGCTGTGACCTTAGGTCCCTGGAACTTGATCATCTTATAACTGAAAGTACTCTTTGACCAATATTTCCCAATTTTCTCCACCCCACAGCTACTGGCAATCACCATTATGCTCTCTGTTTCTATCATTTCAGTGTTTTTAGAGTCTACATATAAGGAAATTATACAGTATTTGTCTTTCTCTGTCTGACTTATTTAACTAAGCATAATTCCCTCAAGGTCCATCCATGTTGTTGCAAATGGCAAGATTTCCTCTTTAATGGCTGAATAATATTCCACCGTGTGTGTGTGTGTGTGTGTGTGTGTGTGTGTGTGTGTATTCATTCACTTCTCTGTGGACATTTGGGTTGTTTCCATGTCTTTGCTATTATAAATAATGCTGCAGTCAGAGTTCCCTGGTGGTCCAGTGGTCAGGACTCATGGCCTGGGTTCAATCCCTGGTCGAGAAACTAGGATCCCACAAGCCATGCAGTGTGGCCAAAAAAACGCTGCAATGGACACAGGAGAGCAGATACTGCTTTGAGATAGTGATTTCATCTTCTTTGGATATATACCCAGAAGTGAGATTGCTGGATCATATAGTAGTTTTATTTTTAATTTTTCAAGGAACCTCCATACTCTTTTCCATAGTGGCAGTACCAGTTCACATCCCCACCAATGGTGCATCAGGGTTCCCCCTTCTCCACATTCTCATCACCATTTGTTATCTCTTGTCTGTTAGATAATAGCCATTCTAACAGGTATGAGGTGATATCTCATTGGGTTTTCATTTGCATTTCTCTGATGATTTGTGTAGTTGAGTACCTTTTCATGTACCTATTGGCTGTTTGTATGCTTTCTTTGGAAAAATGTCTATTCAAGTTCTCTGTTCATTTTTTAATCAGATTATTATTTTTTTGCTATGGAGTTTTATGAGTTCTTTATGTAGTTTGGATATTAACCCCTTATCAGATATATGGTTTACAGATATTTTCTCCCATTTGGAAGGCTGCCTTGTCAATTTGTTGATGGTTTCCTTTTCTGTGCAGAAGCTTTTTAGTCTGAAGTAGTTTCACTTTTTAAAAAATATATATATTTCATTGTCTTCTTCAGCTTGAAAAGTTGTTTGGTTCTTTTTTATGTTTTCTATCTCTTTGTTGAACTTCTCATTTGTTCTTGTATTATTTTCCTAATATCATTAAATTGTTTTTCTGTGATCTCCTAGCTCTCTGAGCATATTCAGAACAATTATTTTGAATTCTTTGTTGGGCACTTCCTGTATCTTCATTTCTTTGGGGCCAGTTACTGGAGGCTTAATGTATTCCTTTGTTAGAGTCATGTCTCCCTGATTTGTTGTGATCCCTGTGTCCTTGCGTAGGCACCTGCACATTTGAAGAAGTAGTCATCTCTTCCTGACTCTATGGAGTGACTTCAGTAAGGAAGGATTTCCAACCACAGGTGGGGGAGTGCCCAAGTACGCCATCACCCCACATGTAGTGCTGTGGGTGCCAGGAGTGGGGACATGTGGTGGGATTGGCTGGGGGCATTGTGACGCACTTGCTTAGGCCATTGTAGTCCATAGCACTGACAACCGTGTGGTCTTCACAGGCTGTTGGGATCCTCAGCATTGTCTGCAGGTACAGCAGCAAGGAACCAGGGCAGGCAGTGGGAGTGGCCAGAGCTGGTGGTATGCACGCGCTCAGTTGTGAGGGCCAGCCGCAAGTGCCTGTGTAGCGGCAGTGGCCAGGTGCAAACACACACATTGTGGCGGGGGCCGGGACAGGCAGCAAGGGCTGGAGTCAACTATGGGCACACGGGCAGCTCAGGAGTCCTGGTAGTCAGTGTGCACCACTGTGGCTTTTGGGTCTCACTACAGGCATACAGCAGTGGAGGCTGGTGATAGGCCACGGGTGTGCAGGTGCACAGTTGTAGGGGCTAGCTGCAAGTGACTACAGTGGTGCAGGTCAGTGACAGAAGACAGGGCCTGATCTGGGCCCACAAGCAGCTATGGGGATCTGGCTGTTGGTGTGCTCTCCTGTGGCTGCACAGTCTCCTGATGGGTATGCATAGGACAGTGGTGATTGGTGACGAGCTGGGCTGGGAGCATGCAGGTGTACAGCTGGAGTGGCTTAGCCCTGTGTAAGAGCATGATGTTCTACATGAGTCACAGAGGTTTAGGCTGGTGTCTCACACTCACTCAGCCACGGAGGCTTGGGCTGGCTGCTGGCATGGTTCCTGGGCTGCAGTGATGGTGGTGGTTGGGGCAGGGGAGTAGGGAGCGGCTCAGGCAGCTGGCATCAGCTGTGGGGTGAAAGCTGGTGAGTTCTGCAGGGGTCTGCAGTGGCTGTGCTGGCCATTGGTTTCTTCAGCCATAAAAGCTGCTGGGCTCCTCAGTGGAGCAGGTCACTGGGAACTGTTGATTGTTAATCTGTTAAACTGTCAGTTGTTGATCTTTGTTGGGGGACAGAGGCTAGGGTCTCCTACTCTGCTGTCTTAGTGATGTCATGTCCTTAAACTCTTGGACTATTTTCATACCAGTTTTGTTTGTAATAGTCCCCAAATTGGAGATCTCAAATATCTGTGACGAGTAGAATGGATAAATTGTGGTCTATTCATACATTGGAAAAGCATATCATAATGAATATGTTTGAAATCTAGCTGCTGATAACATCATTCATCTTACAAACATATTACTGACTGAATGAAGTCCTAAATATATAGGGTATTTTCATTTATGATAAGTTAAAAGCCAGGAAAACTTAACTCTGTTCATTAAGGATACTAACAAGGGTAGAAAAGATATAAAGATGAGAAAAAAAAAGGATAGTAGGCACCTATAGTGTGAAGGAAAGGGTTATGAATGGGGTGGGCCACATAGAGAGCTTCTAGGATATTGGCAATCCCAGGTGCCTAATTGTTGACCTTGAGTGGTGGTTGTGTGGATGTTTGCTTTGTAATTATTCATTAAACTATAAATATATTTTTATTTATGTTTTGGTAAGTATAATGTAGCTCATGATTATAAAATACAAATGAATATTAAGAGAATTTATTTATATTGGGACTTTTAAAGAATGAAGCAAAGCCTAGAAACTATAGAACAAAAAAACAATAGATTGGGTTAAGTATAAAAATTCTGTGCATTAGAAAATATCAGTAAGTATATAATTAATAGTAGACTGCTAACTGTATTACACACTATATGCTAGTATTAATTGGCCCCTACAAATGAGTAGTAGAAAGGTAGACAACTCAGGAGAAAAATGGACAAACATATGAACAAGCATGTTACAGAAGAAGAAATAAAAATGTCCAAAATATATGAAATGATGCTTGACCTAACTGGTATCAGGGAAATGCAAATTAATGCATGAATGTATAAGAGGCTTAATGACCATATAGTATTCCATTTTATGGTTATGCCATAATTTATTTACTGTTCTTCTATTGATGTTCATATAGATGATTTCTATATTTCTATTTCCATAAACAGTACTACTGTTAGCATATTTGTAAGAGTAAAAACATAGTAACAACGTGCATTTTTAGGACTGGCTAAATGAATTACAGTACATTCATAGCAATGGAGTGCTGTGTAGCTTTTAGAAAGAATAAGATAATTTTATATAAAATGCTTAGAAACATTTTCCTTGATATTTAAAATGATAAAACAAGATAAAAGCACTATATGTACATTTTATCCCATTTTTATAATCTTTCTATATAACATGCATTCTGGGTGCTGACTGTCTCATATATTTTCCCAAGAGGAAAAACCTGTCCATTGATAAATAATATGCATGCATTATTAATATTTTTTACTTATTAATAAAATACTGAAGCTTTATTATAATAGAGAAAAGAGGTCCTCCTCCCTCCACAATACACAGCAAACAACTGGATCTCCCTTTACCATTTTGGCTTCTTCAGAATGACTGTATAAGCCACTTTGTTAACCAGAGGCACTCTGCTCAGAAAAGGGCCTTAACTAGAACAGTTCAATAAGACATGGGTTCTCTGATCTCTTTTCTTCTGTTTTAAAGTTATTCATAATGATAACTTGAGGAAGAAGCAGTTGGACCCAAGCTGTTGCATTTGGCAATGGAAGTGTAATGTTCCCATCTATACATTCTATGTTACTGAGTTGTAATTCCTAAACTAGTAGAATCGTAGAGATGGGCCTGTTTTAGGGGCCTCCATAACAAATTGCCATAGACTGAGTGCATTAAAAAACAGAAATTTATTTCTCACAGTTCTGGAGGCTGAGAAGTTCAAATCAGGGTTCTAGCATAGTCACGTTCTGGTGAGAGCCTTCTTCCTGTATTGCAGATAGCTGTCTTCTTGCTGTATCCTCACATAATGGAGAGAGAGCAGGGAGAGAGCAAGTGAGCTCTCTTGTGTCTTATGTGGCTCCATTCTCATGATTTAATTACCTCTCAAAGACCCCCATCTCTAAATATCATCATATTGGAGATTAGGGTTTTAACATGAATTTGGGGGAACACAAATATTCAGTCCATAGCAGGGCCTTTTCTCCCTCCTGCGAAGTGTAATTTCAAATTGTGACAAGAATAATAGTTAATGTTCTTTGTAACCCTTTACTGTATACAAGGCATAATTTAAAATTATGTCCTACACTATTATCAGATTAATTTTAAAATATTGTTTATTGTGCCATATTACTTTCTATGCAAGCATTTTTAATTACTCTCTCTTGCCTGTAAGCAATTCTGAATTCGATTCTTTCTTCTAAAGCTGACTTCTCCCAGTATACTGTTTGACTATTTAGGGAGTACTGACCCTCCCAAAGCAAGGCCTCTGATTTACTTGGTTTCTTGATATACTTGATTTATTTGGTCCCCTTGATATATGTTGCACATTTCTGTTGTCTCCTCTTTATCTAGTTCTCACATATAGCAGTGAGTTGTATCAGCATCAAGGTATAACTTCTGCCATTTATAATACCTTTAAATGTTTTCTTTTTTTTTTTTTAAACAGTAGAAACTTCTACAATGACTAATCGATTGAATACCATGTTGAAAATATTTGAAAATCAGGCAAATAAATTAGAGAGGTAAGCTTTTAAAATACTCCTTTTCATCATTATAAATACAAGTGCATATTTATTTCAGATAAATTGGAAACATAGAAAAGAAAATAAAACCACTATTAAAAAATTTAGTGTTGTTAATTTTTATGGTATATATAATTTTAAAAGTTAAAATTATAATCATAAAGAATGTGAAATTGTATAACCACAATGGAAAATAGTATGTCAGTTACTCAAAAAATATCCATTTTTTGGATCATGGAGTGGATATCCAGCAATTCCACTTCTGGGAATATACCCCCCAAAATTGAAATCAGGGTCTTGAAGAGATATTTGTACAGCCATGTTGACTGTAGCATTATTCATAGTAGCAAAGAGGTAGAAGCAACCCAAGTGTCCAATGATAGATGAATGGATAAAGAAAATGTGTTATATACATACAATGGAATATTATTCAGTCTTAAAAAAGGAAAGAAATTCTGACATACAGTACAACATGGATGCATCTTGAGGATATTAATGCTGAGTAATTATAAGCCAGTCATAAAAAGACAAAATTGTATGATTTCACTTATATGAGGCATTTAGAGTGGTCAAATTCATAGAGAAAGTAGAATGGTAGTTGCCAGGGTCTGGGAAGAATCAGGAATGTGGAGTTATTTTTACTGTGTATAGAGTTTCCCTTTTACAAGATGAAAAGAGTTCTGGAGATTGATTGTACAACAATATGAATATAATTATCACTACTGAACTGAACACTTAAAAACGGTTAATATGGTAAATTTTATGTGTATTTTACAGTTTTAAAACAGTAAAAAAGTATGATAATCATACAAAATGTAGTTTGTGTATAGATGTTTCACTTATAGTTCTTTGTAAACTCATAAAATTCTTTTTAAAATAAATGTTTTAAATTAAAGTAAAACATATTCAGACAAGCTCACATCACAGCATTTTCAAAGAACTTTCTTTAGATTAGCTTTGAAAAATTGAGAAAGTTTACATGATCAGATTTTTTAATTATCAAGTCCAAGGATCAAGATTTAATAGAAGAATATAACATAAAATGTAAAGAAAAGGATATCCTGGGCAGCTGTTGAAAATGGAACTAAAGAACTTAACGGCTTACGTTAATTGGTGGTCAGGTACTTGGTATGTAATCAAGTTATGCCTTATTTTACTTTTTCCCTCTTCTATCTCATTAGAGTCCTCCCTATCAGAAGGGTAGGGTAAGAACTTTCACAAATTTGTCAGATGAAAGCTTTTAGCATGTTCTAGGGGCATTCTTAAAGTACAAGGCTGATTTCCATGAATATTCTTTCCATTGAAACAGGGTATTAAAGCAGTCATATATATTACTATTATTTATTCTAGCTCCTCATATTAGACTATGGGTACTAGTTATAACTGGTTTTAAAATTCCTGGGCATAAAAGAAAGCAGTGGGAAGGATTAGCTGAATGGATTACTATAAAGGTGAGGATTTCCAACTTGAATTGTCTTATACACAGAATAAGCTTTGTATAATTGTCTGGTCAGAATATGCTCAGTACATTGCTTGCTTGTCGAGAAGCATCTTGAAAGTCATTATGGATGACCTACAGTTCTTAAAGGTGGCTATATTAGTTTCACAGTTGTTATATTGAAAAGCATGTCGTGTAGAATAAAATCACAAAGCAACTTTTTTCAGACTCCTTATATTCATTTGTATTTGCTTACTGGGGCTAGTTTTCCCTCTGCTCCTAGAAAAAGACTAGGGCGGTACCATGAGTTTTCTGATCACTCTTAGGTAATTAATTTAAATATAATTATAAGCACTGTCCTGAATTGGAAATTAAAATCCCCTCTCAGATATTAGTCAATATTTTCATTTTCATTCAAAGTTAGGATTCTCTCCCCTTTCCCTAGAGCCTACCGGGGGATGTGGTTGGCTTTTCTCTTTTCTTACCTCCTTTCTCACTATTTGTATTTTCTGTTCTCCATGTTTTTGGGAAGAAAGGTAAGGTTTAAAAGAAAGGTCTTATTTGACTGTCACTGCCTTCCTTCTGCATAAATTCAAATAACATAAACCAGTTTTCTGAGTATTCTCCTTAAAGTGCCTCTCTCTGATAATGGCCATCATATCCACCTCTCCCTTAAGTATTTGAGTAGGTCTCAAGGCACCAGACAGCTCTCTGTAAAGAATATTTAGAAGTACTCTTTCTAAATCTTCTTTCCTGACCCTTTTATATTATCCATGTGGGTGAAAGGTTTTGGCACTCTCCCTTCCTTGGCTGCCTACTGTTTTCTTCAGTGGTAATGGTCACCTGCCTCATTTCTTCCTCTTTTTTTTTTTTTAAATAAATTTATTTATTTATTTTTGGCTGCATTGGGTCTTTGTTGCTGTGTGCGGGCTTTCTCTAATTGCAGTGAGTGGGGGCTACTCTTCTTTGCAGTGCACAGGCTTCTCATTGCGGTGGCTTCTCTTGTTGTGGAGCACGGGCTCTAGGCACATGGGCTTCAGTAGTTGTGGCATGTGGGCTCAGCAGTTGTGGCTCGTGGGCTCTAGAGCGCAGGCTCAGTAGTTGTGGTGCACGGGGTTAGTTGCTCCACGGCATGTGGGATCTTCCCGGACCAGGGCTCAAACCTGTGTTTGAGCATTGGCAGGCGGATTCTTAACCACTGCACCACCAGGGAAGTCCCTCTTTTTTTTCTTTCTTCTTGGTTTTTTTTTTTTTTTTGCATTTTTTTCCACATCTTTATTGGACTATAATATTCCTCATGATGTAAGCAGTGGGCTTAGAGTCTTAGTTGATGCCTCCATTTAACAACCTGTTACAGTTGTATCCTTTAACAGGCTGTGGCAAAAGTCTTAGTGCAGTTTTAAGAATTAATAATTTGGGGACTGTAATGATACAACTGTTCAAAAGACACCATTTCGAAATTTGATTATGTACATTTCTTTTGTACTTATTTAAAAATTTTTGAATAGTAAATTTTTTTTGGTTAAATTCTGTTTGGGTCAGCATTTTCCATATTCAGTCAGAGAGACTGAAAAAATTTATTGTTTAAAATTCACAAAACTAAATGTGTTAAAGAATGGAAATAAACTTTCAAATGTTTATTTTTTGGGGTAAGTTTGTAGCATTTATACTTCTGAAGTCATTGAAGCTTAAAACTACACTAACATTTTAAGAGTATCTTGTATTTATTGAACTTCTGTCATGTGGCTGAGTGCTTGGGACAAAATCCCAACTCAAATTGGTCTGAGAAAAAGATGAATTTTATTAAGAAGACAACAGCAGTATGGCTCAATTTCAGAAACAAGTATAAACCAGAACTTGAACACTATCAAGACACTTTTTCCCCCTCTGTACAAGAGCTTCATTTTCTCCTATTGCAGATCTCTTTCTTCTATTTTCTTTTTAAACTTTTTGCCTATAGGTGGGAGGCCCTGACTGCTGACAATTTCTAAATCTAATCTTTCAGTTTTAGTTACTCTGAGGGATAATATTTGAATTTCTCAACTCTAAAAGTCCTTGGTGAGAAAATTGTCAGTGCAGCCAGAGGCAGGTGCCTGTTTCTGGACCAGTCAGCTCTAATCGAAGGCTTATGGTCATGTAAGCTTTCTTAGGAATTATACTAATTCAGAGGGGTGGGGTCAGGGGGTTCCCAGAAAAAGGAGTGGGGTCCACCTATGAGGTGCTTGGTGGTAAGCAGATGTGGTGGGATGAAAACCATAATATAGGATAACATTTAGAAAAAAGGATTGTATTTCATTATTATGGATGAATTATACAGTAACAAGTTAGGGCAATCATGCTAGTCCTGGGGAAAGCTAATATACCTTTTTTTCAGGATCTGGTCAGTGCATTGTCTAGCCGTTTCGTCTGTGGATAGTGGGAAATGGACAAGTAATCATAGACTCAGAGGACCTTGAAAAGTTCTTTCTTCAATTATGGGCCATATTGGGATTACAAGTAGAGATTGGATTGCAGGGTATTTTTTCCAAGGCATAGTACCTCTTTGGTGAAGAGAGTGTTTAGATCTGGTGACTAATCTTGGGAATGAAGTTGTCAACATCAGTGACAATATTGCCCGTCACCAGAATCATGTGTAGTCCTGAGGGATAGCAGGCCTGTTAAGAAATCTATCATGATGTTTTTTCTAAAGAGGCAGAAGAATCAGAAGGAAGGATAATAAGCTGTCTTGCCTTTCAAACTGTCTTTAGCCCAGGTACATGTATCACAGGTAGGTATGTTATGTCAAAGGTGGAATTATCATAATTCCAAGGTGGCAAATTCAAAGTCTTGAATGAATTTCAGTGACCAGTTAGGGCACTGGCAAGGCAAAAGGCATCCATCTGGTTAGAAGATAATGACAGAGTCTTCACTCCATGCAAAAAATTAAATTTAATGTTTATTACAGACATAAATGTCAGAAAACAGAATCATAAATATAGGGAAGGCATTTGACTATTGAAATTAGAAGTATCTTCAGAAATGAATCAAAGTTAAAAGATAAGCAATGGATGGGAGAAAATATGTGTGCACATAGAAGAAAGGAGTGATAATAAGAATATATAATTCCACAAAAAGGCAAACCTTCAAATAATAGGCAAAGTACATATATATATATATATATATATATATATAGATAGATAGATAGATAGATATTTAAGGAAGAGACAAAAAATGGCCAATAAACATTTTAGGAGATGATCAGTCTGATATGTAATCAGGGAAATAGAAAGCAAAGCAGCAACACTACATTTTTTTCCCCATCAGTTTAACAAAAAGTAGTTTTCTAATATCAAGTCTTGACAGAGATGTAGTGTAATAAATACTCTTAAATTGCTAGTACCATAGGAATTGCCCACTTTAAAGAATAATTTAGCATAGTTTATTTAACAATAGCAACAAAACGTTTGCCTTATTCTTTTAATCTACCCTAGAGAAAGGACTATTCTCAAGGAGGCATATGTAAAAAGAAATTTATCATATCACTGTGATAATAGCAAAAATCTAGAAAGAATTTAATTTTTTGTTAGTAGGAGTATGGCTCAATCATCTGTGGTTAAAGGATTCTAAGGGAATTCTATGAGCAACTGTATGACCACAAATTAGACAACTTACATGACATGGACAAATTTCTAGAAAGACAGACTATACTGATTCAAGAACTGGAAAATCTGAGTATAACTGAAACAAGTAAAAAGATTCAATTACTAATTAAAATATTTCCCAACAAGAAATTCTCAGATGGCTTCACTGATGAATTCTATCAGATATTTAAAGAAGAATTAATATCACTGTTTTACAAACTCTTTCAAAAAGTAGAAGAGGAGTTAATACTTCTCAACTCATGCTATGAGTCTAGTATTACTCTGATACCAAAGTCAGACCACAGTGTCACAAGAAAACTGCAGACCAATATATTATGAATATGAACACAAAAATACTCAACAAAATGCTAGCAAATAGAATCCAACAACATATAAAAAAGGTTATATACCACAAGCAGGTGGGGTTTATCCCAGGAATGCAAAGTTGGTTCAAAATGCAAATATTGTGCTTCTCTGGTGGCACAGTGGTTAAGAATCAGCCTGCCAACACAGGGAACACGGGTTCGAGCCCTGGTCCGGGAAGATCCCACATGCCGTGGAGCAGCTAAGCCCACGCACCACAACTACTGAGCCTGCGCTCTAGAGCCCACGAGCCACAACTATTGAAGCCCGCGTGCCTGCACTCTGCAACAAGAGAAGCCACTGCAGTGAGAAGCCTGTGCACAATGAAGAGAAGCCCCCACTCGCTGCAACTAGAGGAGGTCCGCACACAGCAACAAAGACCCAGCGCAGCCAAAAATAAATAAATAAAATAAATAAATTTATAAAATAATAAATAAAATGCAGATATCAATAAATGTAATACATGATATTGATTGAATATCACGTGAGATATTGAATATCAATATCTCAATATTGATTGAGAAAAATCACATGATTAGCTTACTAGACAAAGTAAAAGCATTTGACAAAATCCAATAGCCTTTTATGATAAAAAATACTCCACAAACTAGGCATAGAAGGGAACTTTCTTAATCTGATAAAGACTATCTACAAATACCTATAACTAACATCATAATATATTCTCTCTAATATATTAAAGAAAAAACTTAATGGTGAAAAAACTTAATATATTCTCTCTAAGACCAGGGACAAAATAAGACATTCTTACCACTTCTGTCGACCATTGTAGTAGAGGTTCTATCTAGGGCATTTAGAGAAGAAAAGGAAATGAAAACTACCTCTTTTTGCAGATGTCATGACCTTATCTATTGACAGTCCTAAAGGATCTATTAGAACTATTAGAAGTAAATTAATTTAACAAGGTTGCAATATACAAACTTCATAAATAAAAATCAATTATATTTTAATACACTAGTTGTTATGGGTTGAATTGTGCCCCCCCCCCACCAAATACATGTTGAAGCTCTAACCTCTAGTACCTCAGAATGAACTTAATTGGCTGTAGGGTCATTGTAGATGTAATTAGTTAAGATGAGGTCATAGTGGAGGGGGATGGGCCCTTAATCCAATATGACTGGTATCCTTATAATAATATTGTAGAAGGCAAGTACACACAGAGGGAAGACAGTCATGGAGGCAGAGATTGGAGTTATGCTGGGAGTACTAGAAGTTGGAAGAAGCAAAGAAGGATTCTCCCCTAGAGGTTTCAGAGGGAGCATGGCTGTACCAACACCTTAATTTTAGATTTATAGTCTCCAGAACTGTGAGTGAATAAATTCTTGTTGTTTTAAGTCACCAGTCACCCAGATTGTGATACTTTGTCATAGCATAGGGAAGTAATACACTAGCAAGGAACATTCCAAAAATGAAATAAAACAATTCCATTTACAAAAGCACCAAAGAGAATGAGAATAAATTTAACAAAAGAAGTGCTAGACTTGTGCACCGAAAACTACAAAACACTGAAAGTACTTTAAAGAATACTCAAACAGGTAGGCATCCCATTTTCATGGACTGTTAGACTTAACTAATCTTAAAACAGCAGTATTTCCCAAATTGATCTACAGATTTAATGCAATCTCTATCAAAATCCCAACTTTGTTTTTGCATGAATTGGCAAGTTGCTTTTAAAATTCATGTGGAAATACAAGGAACCCAGAATAGTCAAAGAAATCTTAAGAAGAACAATGTTGGAGGACTCATACTTTAGTGATTTTAAAACTAAATACACCTGTAGTAATTAAGACAATGTCATACTGGCATGAGGATAGACCTATGTAGATCAGTGGAATAGAATGAATGGAAATGATGTCCAGAAATAAACCATTACATTTATTTACGGTTAACTGATTATCAACATGGAGGCCAGGATAATTCAGTGAGGAAAGAATAGTGTTTTTAATAACTGTGCTTGGAGAACTGGATATCCATATGCAAAAGAATTAAGTTGGATCCTTTCTTTGTGCCATGCACTAAAATTAACTCAAAATTACCAAAGACCTAAATTTAAGAGCTAAAACTATAAACCTCTTAAAGAAACACAGGAGTAACTATTTTTGACTTAGAGTTAGTCAATGGTTTCTTTCTTTTTTTTTTTATTTTTAAAATTTTTTTGGCCGTACTGCATTGCACATGGGATCTTAGTTCCCCAACTAGGGATGGAACCCAGGACCCCTGCATTGGAAGCGCGGACTCTTAACCACTGGACCACCAGGAAAGTCCCAGTCAATGGTTTCTTAAATAAGATATCAAAAGCACAACCAACAACAGAAGAAAAAACAGATAAACTCAACATAAAAATTAAAAACTTGTGCTGCAGCTTCTTAATACCATTAAGAATGTGAGAAGACAACTCATAGAATGTGAAAACTATTCATAAATCATGTATCTGATATGAGACTTGCACCCAGAATATACATAAGAACTCTTACACCTCAATAATAAAAAGGATAAATAACCATGTTTAACAATGGGCAAATAATCCGAATAGACGTTTTGCCACACAAGATATACAGATGATCAATAAGCACATGAAAAGATACTCAACATCATTAGTCATTAGGGAATCAAAACTACAATGATATACCACTTCGCAACCACTAGGATGGCTATAATAAGAATGACAGACAATAACAATTGTTGGCAAGGATGTAGAGAAATTGGTACCCTCATACATTGCTGGTACATCATGTAAGTGGTACATCTTCTATGGAACACAGTTTGTCAGTTGCTCAAAATGTTAAATATTTAGTTAACATATGACCCAGAAATTCTATTCCTATGTTTATACCTAAGAGAAATGAAAACATAGGTCCACACAAAAACTTGTACATGTATGTTCATAGTAGCATTATTCATAATAGCCCAAAAGTGGAAACAACCCAAATGTCCATAAACTGATGAATGAATAAATAAAATGAGCATATCCATACAATGTAATATCATTTGGCAATAAAAAGGAATAAAGTACTGATACATGATACAAACACTATGCTAGGTGTGAGAAAACAGTCTCAAAAGACCACATACTGTGCAATTCTGTTTGTATGAAATATTCAGAATAGGCAAATCTGTGGAGATAGAAAATAGACTGACGGCTGCCAGGGCTTAGGCAGTGCTGGGAGAAATGGAGAGTGAGTGCTAATGGCTACAGCATTTCTTTCCGGGGTAATTAAAATGTGCTAAAATTAGATAGTGGTAATAGTTACTCAGTGAATATATTAAAAGCCATTGAATTGAATAAATGAGTGAATTTTATTGTATGTTAATCATATTTTAATAAAGCTTTAAGAAATTCTGATTATAATGAATAAAAAAACTCATTAGTCAAAAAAATATAGTTTATCCATACTATGGAACAGTTGTCAGCAAACTGCAGTCCGTGAGTCAAATCTAGCCTGCAGCTTATTTTTGTAAATAAAGTTTTGTCAGAACATAGCCATACCCATTCATTTACCCATCATCTGTAGCTGGTTTTGCAGAGTTGGCTAGTAGTGACAGAGATCACCTGGCCTGTAAAGTCTAAAATAGTTACCATCTGACTCTTTACAGAAAAAGTTTGCCAAACCTTGCTATGGAATAAGAAGTTGTATTTAAAGGAAGTGAGAGAAATCTATGTTTACCAATATAAATGGATCTCAGAAATTGTGTTAAGTGAAAAAGTTGAGAACATCATATACAATATCATTTATGTGAAAAAACAAAACAAAACAGACATCCAGCCCACTAACAAAAAGTATAGAATTGAAAGGGTACGTGAAGTGTTATATAAATCCATGGAACAAGTTCTGTGAAGAGACACAGCAAGCTAACAGTATCTCTAGGAAAAGCATTGAATTTTTGGAATGCTAGTCAAAGTTTACTCTAACCTTATTTATATTAAGGTTTTTACAAAGAAAATATATAAGCATATTACATAAAAATATAAATTTAAATTTATAATACATTATAGATATTTTTGGTTTGTTTTTCAGAGCTATGAATGAGCAAGTTTTGTTAGAGGCTGTAAGTATAGTGCTTTCAGTTTGAAATTGCACTTTGTCCTTGATGTTGTTAATACAGTCTGGAAATTGTCAGGATATGTCAAGAGAGTCAGTTTATTCAAGAGATTTTTATGCATATGTGAGCTGAAAAGCTTTGTCTATTCTTTTGATTTTATTAGACTTTATTGTCACTCAGAAACACTTCACTTCTAAAATACTGAACTATAACATCCCACAGTCTTTTTCTTTTTTTAACATATTTATTGGAGTATAATTGTTTTACAATGGTGTGTTAGTTTCTCCTTTATAACAAAGTGAATCAGCTATATGTATACATATATCCCCATATCCCCTCCCTCTTGCGTCTCCCTCCCACCCTCCCTATCCCACCCCTCTAGGTGGTCAGAAACCACCAAGCTGATCTTGCTGTGCTATGCGGCTGCTTCCCATTAGCTATCTATTTACATTTGGTAGTGTATATATGTCCATGCCACTCTCTCACTTCGTCCCAGCTTACCCCTTCCCCCACCGTGTCCTCAAGTCCATTCTCTATGTTTACATCTTTATTCCTGTCCTGCCCCTAGGTTCTTCAGAAGCATTTCTTTTTTTTTTTTAGATACCATATATATGTGTTAGCATACGGTATTTGTTTTTCTCTTTCTGACTTACTTCACTCTGTGTGAGACTCTAGGTCCATCCACCTCACTACAAGTAACTCAATTTCGTTTCTTTTTATGGCTGAGTAATATTCCATTCCCACAGTCTTTTTTTTTTTTTTTTTGCGGTATGCAGGCCTCTCACCGCCGTGGCCTTTCCCGTTGCGGAGCACAGGCTCCGGACGTGCAGGCCCAGTGGCCATGGCCCACGGGCCCAGCCGCTGTGCGGCATGTGGGATCCTCCCGGACCGGGGCATGAACCCACCTCCCCCACATCGGCAGGCAGACTCCCAACCACTGTGCCACCAGGGAAGCCCCTCCCACAGTCTTTTGAAATTCCATTATCACTGATAGTTCCTTTGCCTCTTTCAGCACCAATTATAACTTCACTATGCAGATTAATACCAATGGTTCATTATTTTTATGAGTTAATGAAGACTTTCTTACTTTAATAATTAAGTGCCCAAATAACCTCTCTATATTGATATGTTTGCTTTTCATTATTAATGAAGTTACAGTATTTCTTTTAGAAAAACACACAGATTCAAAGTGACCTCCAAGTGTTGTCAGAGGAGAAACTGTTGCTGGAAAATGAACTACAAAAGTTGAAGAGTACAGAGGTTAGTTAATTTTAGTGTCTGAAAATGGCATACATACCAATATTAATAATGGGTAGCAGCTGTGCTTTGAAAAATAAGATAATGCTATATTCAAATCACCATATTTTTTTTTTTAATTATTTATTTTATATTTATTTTTGGCTGCATTGGGTCTTTGTTACTGCACGCAGGCTTTCTCTAGTTCCAGCGAGTGGGGCTGCTCTTAGTTGTGGTGTGCGGGCTTCTCACTGTGGTGGCTTCTCTTGTTGCAGAGCACGGGCTCTAGGTATGTGGGCTTCAGCAGTTGTGGCACGCAGGCTCAGTAGTTGTGGCTTGTAGGCTCTAGAGCGCAGGCTCAGTAGTTGTGGCACATGGGCTTTGTTGCTCTGCAGCATGTGGGATCTTCCCGGACCAGGGCTCGAATCCGTGTCCCCTGCATTGGCAGGCAGATTCTTAACCACTGTGCCACCAGGGAAGTCCTAAATTACCATATTAGCTATCAAAACTGAAAGGATGCTATGAAAAGCATACATAAAATTGAAACATTCTGAAAGGTATTTCTAAGCCAAATATTTAACTTTATTAAAATATCAATAAATGAGGTTTACAAATATATTTTAAATGTATTTTATTGTATTCTTTGCGACTGTGTAATGTGTGTGTCCCAGTTCACTCTTACTACATAGAGTGAATAGAAATACCAAGGATAGAATTTGTTTCCTTTTCTTTTCCTCCTCCTCTGCCATTTTTATATAGCTTATAAATTTCAAACTATACACAATGAAGTCAAATGGTGGATTAGAAGCAAATTTTTAACTATGTAAAAATATAAGATTTATGTTTTGACACAAAATTAACATAGAATGAAGAAAAATACTCTTGAATCTACTAATGTTGGTTACTTGGTATTTCCTCCTTAGTAGAGGAGGAAGCAGAAGTAGTACCAGATTTGCTACTTAATCAGTTAGAGAAGCAGTGATCCTACGTAAGTGTCAAATGTAAGACCAGGGCTGTCACATAAGTTGAATTAGGAATAGCTTCATCTAGGTATAGGTCCCAGTAGGAATAAAAATAAAAAAAGAAAATAAAAATAAAGCAGTAAATTGTCATAGTAAATAATTGAATAGTCTGGCCAAGTGTAAGGATTCAACACTTAATCATGCACTGTTAGATCCACATTCAAAATCTTTGGAGCTTCGTACATGACTTGAAAATGTTGCAGCAGTTTCTGGTTTTACTTTCTTGTACTGTTTCTTTAGATTTTGTATGTGAAAACCTAAAGATGTATGGAAGTGTGAATGAGAAATGGGGAAGGAGCATTACTGCATATACAGTAGCAATATTATATCCACACAAAGGTGGTGACCAAGAGATCTGAGAGATAGCCTGTTTTCAGAGAAGGGGATGGTAGGAAGAGAATAATGGCTACAGAATTATGCTAAAGTCAGGATTTCTAATAACAACTATATCAGTTTTCTTCCAGAGTAAGCTTTCTTTACTAACTGATATTATCTCAATAATTTTATTTTCATAGGCAACCAACTTTAGTAATCAAGAGCCATGTCTGCCAAATGTTAATGTGTGTCAGTTAAGGGTTTTATTTTACTTTTTGTAAGCAGGAGAAACTGACACTGTTTTAAGCAAGAAATTTATTGGATGGCTAGTAGGGTAACTCTAAGAATTGAGGGAAATTTGAACAACATGTTTGGTGAGAGATAGAACCAGGACAACTCTTAGAGTTAAAATAACAGAAATTCATGGATAGCCACTACTTCTGTCCTTCCAGGGAAATTTTAGAGAGGGAGTTTATGACTGTTTTCTTCCCATCCCTTTGGATACTGGTTCTGGAATTACTAAGCTCTACTACTTCCCTTCTACAGTGTCAATTTTTAGATGATTGTATCTTACTGGCCTTGCTTGGGGTCAGATGTCACCAAGACAGTTTGAGATGAGGGAGTTGAAGAACACTTCTAAATCTGGTGCTGTTTCTTAACAGAATGGAAAAAGGATACTGGGCACAAATATCTGGTGTCCACTGTACTTGGTAATGTTTCCCTAATTAATATCTTAGCCATTTACTTATTTCAGCTGTCAGAAAAGTTTACTGTAAAGGCCAAGTATTTTAGGTTTTGTAGAGCATAGGGTCTATGTTGCAACTATTTAAGTCTGCTTCTGTGATAAGAAAATAGCCACAGAAAATACATAACTGAATGACCATGGCTGTGTTACAATAAAATATTATTTACAAAACAGGCAGCAGGGCAGATTTGGCCTACACTTTGCTGACTCCTTATTTTTTCTTTTTGAATTTTATTTTTTTAAATACAGCAGGTTCTTATTAGTTATCTATTTTATGCATATTGGTCTATATATGTCAATCCCAATCTCCCAGTTCATCCCACCACCACCACCCCCCACCCCGCTTTCTGCCCTTGGTGTCCATACGTTTGTTCTCTACATCTGTGTCTCTATTTCTGCCTTGCAAACAGGTTCATCTGTACCATTATTTTAGGTTCCGCATACATGCGTTAATATACGATATTTGTTTTTCCCTTTCTGACTTACTTCACTATGTATGACAGTCTCTAGGTCCATCCATGTCTCTACAAATGACCCAATTTCCTTCCTTTTTATGGCTGAGTAATATTCCATTGTATATATGTACCACATCTTCTTTATCCATTCATCTGTCAATGGGCATTTAGGTTGCTTCCATGACCTGGCTATTGTAAATAGTGTTGCATTGAACACTGAGGTGTAAGTGTGTTTTTGAATTATAGTTTTCTCAGGGTGTATGCCCAGTAGTGGGATTGCTGGGTCATATGGTAATTCTATTTTTAGTTTTTTAAGGAACCTCCATACTGTTCTCCATAGTGGCTGTATCAATTTGCATTCCCACCAACAGTGCAAGAGGGTTCCCTTTTCTCCACACCCTCTCTAGCATTTGTTGTTTGTAGATTTTCTCATGATGCCCATTCTAATTGGTGTGAGGTATGGTGTGAGGTGATACCTCATTGTAGTTTTGATTTGCCTTTCTCTAATAATTAGTGATGTTGAGCAGCTTTTCCTGTGCCTCTTGGCCATCTGTCTTAGACATGTCTTCTCTAGAGAAAACATGTCTTCTCTGGAGAAACGTCTGTTTAGGTCTTCGGCCCATTCTTGGATTGGGTCGTTTGTTTTTTTAATATTGAGCTGCATGAGCTGCTTGTGTATTTTGGACATTAATCCTTTGTTGGTTCATTTACAAATATTTTCTCCCATTTTGAGGGTTGTCTTCTCATCTTGTTTATAGTTTCCTTTGCTGTGCAAAAGCTTTTAAGTTTCATTAGGTCCCATTTGTTTATTTTTGTTTTTATTTCCATTACTCTAGGGGGTGGGTCAAAAAAGATCTTGCAGTGATTTATGTCAAAGAGTGTTCTTCCTATGTTTTCCTCTAAGAGTTTTATAATGTCTGGTCTTATATTTAGGTCTTTAATCCATTTTGAGTTTATTTTTGTGTATGGTGTTAGGGAGGGTTCTAATTTCATTCTTTTACATGTAACTCTCCAGTTTTCCCAGCACCACTTATTGAAGAGACTGTCTTTTCTCCATTGTATATCCTTGCCTCCTTTGTCACAGATGAGTTGACCATAGGTGCATGGGTTTATCTCTGGGCTTTCTATCCTGTGCCATTGATCTGTATTTCTGTTTTTGTGCCAGTGCCATATTGTCTTTATTACTGTAGCCTTGTAGTATAGTCTGAAGTCAGGGAGTCTGATTCCTCTAGCTCCGTTTTTTTCCCTCAAGATTGCTTTGGCTATTTGGGGTCTTTTGTGTCTCCATACAAATTTTAAGATTTCTTGTTCTAGTTTTCCAAAAGATGCCACTGGTAATTTGATAGGAATTGCATTGAATCTGTAGACTGCTTTGGGTAGTATAGTCATTTTCACAAAGTTGATTCTTCCAATCCAAGAACAAGGTATATCTCTCCATGTGTTTATGTCATCTTTGATTTCTTTCATCAGTGTCTTATAGTTTTCTGAGTACAGGTCTTTTACCTCCTTAGGTAAGTTTATTCCGAAGTATTTTAGTCTTTTTGTTGCAGTGGTGATGGGATTGTTTCCTTAATTTCTCTTTCTGATCTTTCATTGTTAGTGTATAGGAATGCAAGAGATTTCTGTGCATTAATTTTGTATCCTGCAGCTTTACCAAATTCATTGATTAGCTCTAGTAGCTTTCTGGTGGCATCTTTAGGATTATTATGTATAGTATCATGTCATCTGCAAACAATGACAGTTTTACTTCTTCTTTTCCAATTTGGATTCCTTTTATTTCTTTATCTTCTCTGATTGCCATGGCTAGGGCTTCCAAAACTATGTTGAATAATAGTGGTGAGAGTGGACATCCTATGGACTTTATTCTTCAATTTGTTAATGTGGTGTGTCACACTGATTGATTTGCATATATTGAGGAATCCTTGTATCCCTGGGATAAATCCCACTTGATCATGGTGTATGATCCTTTTAATGTGTTGTTGGATTCTGTTTGCTAGTATTTTGTTGAGGATTTTTGCATCTGTATTCATCAGTGATACTGGTCTGTAATTTTCTTTTCTTGTAGTATCTTTGTCTGGTTTTGATATCAGGGTGATGGTGGCCTCGTAGAATGAGTTTGGGAATGTTCCTTCCTCTTCAATTTTTTGGAAGAGTTTGATAAGGATAGGTGTTAGCTCTTCTCTAAATAGAACTCACCTGTGAAGCCATCTGGTACTGGACTTTTGTTTGTTGGAAGATTTTTAATCACAGTTTCAATTTCATTACTTGTGATTGGTCTGTTCATATTTTCTATTTCTTCCTGGTTCAGTCTTGGAAGGTTATGCCTTCTAAGAATTTATCCATTTCTTCCAGGTCATCCATTTTATTGGCATAGAGTTGTTCGTAGTAGTGTCTTATGCTTTGTATTTCTGCGGTGTCCTTTTTCATTCTAATTTTATTGATTTGAGTCCTCTGCCTCTTTTTCTTGATGAGTCTGGCTAAAGGTATATCAATTTTGTTTATCTTCTCAAAGAACCAGCTTTTAGTTTATTGATCTTTGCTATTGTTTTCCTTGTTTCTGTTTCATTTACTTCTGCTCTGATCTTTATGGTTTCTTTCCTTCCACAGACTTTGGGTTTTGTTTGTTCTTCTTTCTCTAGTTGCTTTAGGTGTAAGGTTAGATTGTTTATTTGAGATTTTTCTTGTCTCTTGAGGTAGGATTGTATAGCTATAAACTTCCCTCTTAAGAACTGCTTTTGCTGTATCCCTTAGGTTTTAGGTCATCGTGTTTTTGTTGTCATTTGTCTCTAGGTATTTTTTGACTTCCTCTTTGATTTCTTCAGTGATCTCTTGGTTATTTAGTAACGTATTGTTTAGCTTCCATGTGTTTGTGTTTTTTACGTTTTTTCCCCTATAATTGATTTCTGATCTCAAAGTGTTGTGGTCAGAAAAGATGCTTGATATGATTTCAATTTTCTTTAATTTACCGAGGCTTGATTTGTGACCCAAGATGTGATCTGTCCTGGAGAGTGTTCCATGTGCATTTGAGAAGAAAGTGTAATCTGCTGTTTTCAGATGGAATGTCCTATGAATATCAATTAAATCTATCTGGTCTATTGTGTCATTTAAAGTTTGTGTTTCCTTATTCATTTTCTGTCTGGGTGATCTGTCCATTGGTGTAAGTGAGGTGTTAAATTCCCCCACTATTATTATGTTATTGTCTGTTTCCTCTTGTATTGCTCTTAGCATTTGCCTTAAGTATTGAGGTGCTCTTATGTTGGGTGCATATATTATATTTGTAATTGTTATATCTCCTTCTTGCATTGATCCCTTGATCATTATGTAGTGTCCTTCATTGTGTCTTGTAACATTCTTTATTTTAAAGTCTAGTTTTCTGATATGAGTATTGCTACTCCAGCTTTCTTTTGATTTCCAGTTTGATTTCCATTTGCATGGAATATCTTTTTCCATCCCCTCATTTTCAGTCTGTCTTTGCCCCTAGGTCTGAAGTGTGTTTCCTGTAGACAGCATATATATGGATCTTGTTTTTGTATTCCATTTAGCAAGCCTGTGTCTTTTGGTTGGAGCATATAATCCATTCACATTTAAGATAATTATCGATATGTATGTTCCTCTTACCATTTTCTTAATTTTTTGGGGTTTTTGTAGGTCCTTTTCTTCTCTTGTTTTTCCCACTTAGAGAAGTTCCTTTAGCATTTGTTGTAGAGGTGGTTTGGTGGTGCTGAATTCTCTTAGCTTTTGCTTGTCTGCAAAGCTTTTGATTTCTCCATCGAATCTGAATAAGATCCTTGCC
>NW_006772098.1:1795419-1796054 GCF_000442215.2 Lipotes vexillifer
GGGGTTGTGGAAAGATGGCGGAGGAGTAAGACGCGGAGATCATCTTCCTCCCCACAAATACACCAGAAATACATCTACATGTGGAACAACTCCTACAGAACACCTACTGAATGCTGGCAGAAGACCTCAGACCTCCCAAAAGGCAAGAAACTCCCCACGTATCTGGGTAGGGCAAAAGAAAAAATTAATTAAAAACAGAGACAATAGAATAGGGACGGCACCTGCACCAGTGGGAGGGAGCTGTGAAGGAGGAAAGGTCTCCACACACTAGGAAGCCCCTTCGTGGGCAGAGATTGCGTGAGGCAGAGCGGGGAGCTTCGGAGCCGCGGAGGACAGCACAGCAACGGGTGCGGAGGGAAAAGCGGAGAGATTCCCGCATAGAGGATCGGTGCCGACCGGCACTCACCAGCCCGAGAGGCTTGTGTGCTTGCCCGCCGGGGGAGGCGGGGCTGGGAGCTGAGGCTCGGTTTCGGTTTCGGTCGGAGCTCAGGGAGAGGACTGGGGTTGGCGACTTGAACATAGCCCGAAGGGGGTTAGTGCACCGCGGCTAGCCGGGAGGGAGTCCGGGGAAAAGGCTCCACCTTCTGAGGAGGCAAGAGACTTTTTCTTGCCTCTGTGTTTCCGGGTGCGCGAGG
>NW_006772098.1:1796335-1816335 GCF_000442215.2 Lipotes vexillifer
AGCACAGGTCACTGCCCCCACCCCTCTTCCGGGGAGCCTGTGCAGCCCGCCACTGCCAGGTTCCCGGGATCCAGGGACAATTTCTCAGGGAGAACACACGGCGGGCCTCAGGCTGGGGCAACGTCACGCCGACTTCTGCCGCCGCAGGACCGCTCCGCACTCCGTGCCCCTCCCTGCCCCCGGCCTGAGAGCGCCAGAGCCCCCGAGTCAGCGGCTCCTTTAACGCCGTCCTGTCTGAGCAAAAAGCAGACGCCCTCCAGCGACCTACACGCAGAGGCAGGGCCAAGTCGAAAGCTGAGCCCCTGTGAGCTGTGAGAACAAAGAAGAAAAAGGGAAATCTCTCCCAGCAGCCTCAGAAACAGCGGATTAAAGCTACACAATCAATTTGATGTACCCTGCCTCTGTGGAATACATGAATAGACAGCGAATCATCCCAAATTGAGGAGGCGGACTTCTAGAGCAAGATCTATGATTTTTTCCCCTTTTCCTCTTTTTGTGAATGTGTATGTGTATGCTTCTGTGTGAGATCTTGTCTGTATAGGTTTGCTTCCACCATTTGTCCCAGCGTTCTATCCGACCATTTTTTTTTTTAATTTTTTTCTTAATAATTAATTTTAATTTAAAGAACTCTGTTATACTTTACCTTCTTTCTATCTTTCCTTCCTTCCTTCCCTTTTTGAGACAACGAATCGTCCCAAATTGAGGAGGTGGACTTGGAGAGCAAGTTTTATGATTTTTTCCACTTTACCTCTTTTTGTGAGGGTATATGTGTATGCTTCTATGTAAGATTTTGTCTCTATAACTTTGCTTCCACCATTTGTCCTAAGGTTCTATCCTTCCCTTTTTTTTTTCCTCTAAATAATTATTTTTTTAATTCAATAACTTTATTATACTTTATTTTATTTTACTGTATCTTCTTTCTTTCTGTATTTTTTCCTTCCTTCCCTCATTCCTTCCTTCCTTCCCTCCTCCCTCCCTCCCTCCTTTCTTTCCTTCTTGCCTTCTTCCTTTCTTTTCTTCTTTCTTTCTTTCTTCCTTCCCTCCTTCCTTCCTTCCCTCCTCTCTTTCTTTCTTTCTTTCTTTCTTTCCTATTTCCTCCTACTTATACTAATTCTCTCTACTTTCTCTCCCTTTTATTCTGAGCCGAGTGGATGAAAGGCTCTTGCTGCTCCAGCCAGGAGTCAGGACTCTGCCTCTGAGGTGGGAGAGCCAACTTCAGAACACTCGTCAAGAAGAGACCTCCCAGCCCCACATAATATCAAACGGCGAAAATCTCCCAGAGATCTCCATCTCAACACCAGCACCCAGCTTCGCTCAACGACCAGCAAGCTACAGTGCTGGACAACCTATGCCAACCATATAGCAAAACAGGAACACAACCCCACCCACTAGCAGAGAGGCTGCCTAAAATCATAATAAGTCCACAGACACCCCAAAACACACCACCAGACGTGGACCTGCCCACTAGAGAGACAAGATCTAGCCTCATACACCACAACACAGCCACTAGTCCCCTCCACCAGGAAGCCTACACAACGCACTGAACCAACCTTAGCCACTGGAGACAGACATCAAAAACAACGGGAGCTACGAACTTGCAGCCTGCAAAAAGGTGAACCCAATCACAGTAAGATAAGCAAAATGAGAAGACAGAAAAACACACAGCAGATGAAGGAGCAGGATAAAAACCCACCAGACCTAACAAATGAAGAGGAAATAGGCAGTCTACCTGAAAAAGAGTTCAGAATAATGATAGTAAAGATGATCCAAAATCTTGGAAATAGAATGGACAAAATGCAAGAAGCAGTTAACAAGGACCTAGAAGAAATAAAGATGAAACAGACAATGATGAACAACACAATAAATGAAATGAAAAATACTCTAGATGGGATCAATAGCAGAATAAATGAGGCAGAAGAACGGATAAGTGACCTGGAAGATAAAATAGTGGAAATAACTACTGCAGAGCAGAATAAAGAAAAAAGAATGAAAAGAACTGAGGACAGTCTCAGAGACCTCTGGGACAACATTAAACGCACCAACATTCGAATTATAGGGGTTCCAGAAGAAGAAGAGAAAAAGAAAGGGACTGAGAAAATATTTGAAGAGATTATAGTTGAAAACTTCCCTAATATGGGAAAGGAAATCGTTAATCAAGTCCAGGAAGCACAGAGAGTCCCATACAGGATAAATTCAAGGAGAAATACGCCAAGACACATATTAATCAAACTGTCAAAAACTAAATACAAAGAAAGCATATTAAAAGCAGCAAGGGAAAAACAACAAATAACACACAAGGGAATCCCCATAAGGTTAACAGCTGATCTCTCAGCAGAAACTCTACAAGCCAGAAGGGAGTGGCAGGACATACTGAAAGTGATGAAGGAGAAAAACCTGCAACCAAGATTACTCTACCCAGCAAGGATCTCATTCAGATTTGATGGAGAAATTAAAACCTTTACAGACAAGCAAAAGCTGAGAGAGTTCAGCACCACCAAACCAGCTTTACAACAAATGCTAAAGGAACTTCTCTAGACAAAAACACAAGAGAAGGAAAAGTCCTATAATAACGAACCCAAAACAATTTAGAAAATGGGAATAGGAACATACATATCGATAATTACCTTAAATGTAAATGGACTAAATGCTCCCACCAAAAGACACAGATTGGCTGAATGGATACAAAAACAAGACCCATATATATGCTGTCTACAAGAGACCCACTTCAGACCTAGAGACACATACAGACTGAAAGTAAGGGGATGGAAAAAGATATTCCATGCAAATGGAAACCAAAAGAAAGCTGGAGTAGCAATTCTCATATCAGACAAAATAGACTTTAAAATAAGGACTATCAGAAGAGACAAAGAAGGACACTACATAATGATTAAGGGATCGATCCAAGAAGAAGATATAACAATTGTAAATATTTATGCACCCAACATAGGAGCACCTCAATACATAAGGCAAAAACTAGCAGCCATAAAAGGGGAAATCGACAGTAACACATTCATAGTAGGGGACTTCAACACCCCACTTTCACCAATGGACAGATCATCCAAAATGAAAATAAATAAGGAAACACAAGCTTTAAATGATACATTAAACAGGATGGACTTAATTGATATTTATAGGACACTCCATCCAAAAACAACAGAATACACATTTTTCTCAAGTGCTCATGGAACATTCTCCAGGATAGATCATATCTTGGGTCACAAATCAAGCCTTGGTAAATTTAAGAAAATTGAAATTATATCAAGTATCTTTTCCGACCACAACGCCATGAGATTAGATATCAATTATAGGAAAAGAGCAGTAAAAAATACAAACACATGGAGGCTAAACAATACACTACTTAGTAACGAAGTGATCACTGAAGAAATCAAAGAGGAAATTAAAAAATACCTAGAAACAAATGACAATGGAGATACAACGACCCAAAACCTATGGGATGCAGCAAAAGCAGTTCTAAGAGGGAAGTTTATAGCAATACAAGCCCACCTTAAGAAGCAGGAAACATCTCGAATAAACAACCTAACCTTGCACCTCAAGCAATTAGAGAAAGAAGAACAAAAAAACCCCAGAGTTAGCAGAAGGAAAGAAATCATAAAAATCAGATCAGAAATAAATGAAAAAGAAATGAAGGAAACAATAGCAAAGATCAATAAAACTAAAAGCTGGTTCTTTGAGAAGATTAACAAAATTGATAAACCATTAGCCAGACTCATCAAGAAAATAAGGGAGAAGACTCAAATCAATAGAATCAGAAATGAAAAAGGAGAAGTAACAACTGACACTGCAGAAATACAAAAAATCATGAGGGATTACTACAAGCAACTCTATGCCAATAAAATGGACAATCTGGAAGAAATGGACAAATTCTTAGAAATGCACAAACTGCCAAGACTGAATCAGGAAGAAATAGAAAATATGAACAGACCAATCACAAACACTGAAATTGAAACTGTGATTAAAAATCTTCCAACAAACAAAAGCCCAGGACCAGATGGCTTCACAGGCGAATTCTATCAAACATTTAGAGAAGAGCTAACACCTATTCTTCTCAAACTCTTCCAAAATATAGCAGAGGGAGGAACACTCCCAAACTCATTCTACGAGGCCACCATCACCTTGATACCAAAACCAGACAAGGATGTCACAAAGAAAGAAAACTACAGGCCAATATCACTGATGAACATAGATGCAAAAATCCTCAACAAAATACTAGCAAACAGAATCCAACAGCACATTAAAAGGATCATACACCATGATCAAGTGGGGTTTATTCCAGGAATGCAAGGATTCTTCAATATACGCAAATCTATCAATGTGATTAACCATATTAACAAATTGAAGGAGAAAAACCATATGATCATCTCAATAGATGCAGAGAAAGCTTTTGACAAAATTCAACACCCATTTATGATAAAAACCCTGCAGAAAGTAGGTGTAGAGGGAACTTTCCTCAATATAATAAAGGCCGTATATGACAAGCCCACAGCCAACATCATCCTCAATGGCGAAAAACTGAAAGCATTTCCACTAAGGTCAGGAACAAGACAAGGTTGCCCACTCTCACCACTCTTATTCAACATAGTTTTGGAAGTTTTAGCCACAGCAATCAGAGAAGAAAAGGAAATAAAAGGAATCCAAATCGGAAAAGAAGAAGTAAAGCTGTCACTGTTTGCAGATGACATGATACTATACATAGAGAATCCTAAAGATGCTACCAGAAAACTACTAGAGCTAATCAATGAATTTGGTAAAGTAGCAGGATACAAAATTAATGCACAGAAATCTCTGGCATTCCTATATACTAATGATGAAAAATCTGAAAGTGAAATCAAGAAAACACTCCCATTTACCATTGCAACAAAAAGAATAAAATATCTAGGAATAAACCTACCTAAGGAGACAAAAGACCTGTATGCAGAAAATTATAAGACACTGATGAAAGAAATTAAAGATGATACAAACAGATGGAGAGATATACCATGTTCTTGGATTGGAAGAATCAACATTGTGAAAATGACTCTACTTCCCAAAGCAATCTATAGATTCAATGCAATCCCTATCAAACTACCACTGGCATTTTTCACAGAACTAGAACAAAAAATTTCACAATTTGTATGGAAACACAAAAGACCCCGAATAGCCAAAGCAATCTTGAGAACAAAAAATGGAGCTGGAGGAATCAGGCTGCCTGACTTCAGACTATACTACAAAGCTACAGTAATCAAGACAGTATGGTACTGGCACAAAAACAGAAAGATAGATCAATGGAATAGGATAGAAAGCCCAGAGATAAACCCATGCACATATGGTCACCTTATCTTTGATAAAGGTGGCAGGAATATACAGTGGAGAAAGGACAGCCTCTTCAATAAGTGGTGCTGGGAAAATTGGATAGGTACATGTAAAAGTATGAGATTAGATCACTCCCTAACACCATACACAAAAATAAGCTCAAAATGGATTAAAGACCTAAATGTAAGGCCAGAAACTATCAAACTCTTAGAGGAAAACATAGGCAGAACACTCTATGACATAAATCACAGCAAGATCCTTCTTGACCCATCTCCTAGAGTAATGGAGATAAAAACAAAAATAAACAAATGGGACCTAATGAAACTTCAAAGCTTTTGCACAGCAAAGGAAACCATAAACAAGACCAAAAGACAGCCCTCAGAATGGGAGAAAATATTTGCAAATGAATCAACTGACAAAGGATTAATCTCTAAAATTTACAGGCAGCTCATGCAGCTCAATAACAAAAAAATAAACAACCCAATCCAAAAATGGGCAGAAGACCTAAATAGACATTTCTCCAAAGAAGATATACAGACTGCCAACAAACACATGAAAGAATGCTCAACATCATTAATCATTAGAGAAATGCAAATCAAAACTACAATGAGATATCATCTCACACCAGTCAGAATGGCCATCATCAAAAAATCTAGAAACAATAAATGCTGGAGAGGGTGTGGAGAAAAGGGAACACTCTTGCACTGCTGGTGGGAATGTGAATTGGTTCAGCCACTATGGAGAACAGTATGGAGGTTCCTTAAAAAACTACAAATAGAACTACCATATGACCCAGCAATCCCACTACTAGGTATATACCCTGAGGAAACCAGAATTCAGAAAGAGTCATGTACCAAAATGTTCATTGCAGCTCTATTTACAATAGCCCGGAGATGGAAACAACCTAAGTGCCCGCCGTCGGATGAATGGATAAAGAAGATGTGGCACATATATACAATGGAATATTACTCAGCCATAAAAAGAAACGAAATTGAGCTATTTGTAATGAGGTGGATAGATCTAGAGTCTGTCATACAGAGTGAAGTAAGTCAGAAAGAGAAGGACAAATACCGTATGCTAACACATATATATGGAATTTAAGAAAAAAAAAATGTTATGAAGAACCTAGGGGTAAAACAGGAATAAAGACAGAGACCTACTGGAGAACAGACTTGAGGATATGGGGAGGGGGAAGGGTGAGGTGTGTTAGGGCGAGAGAGAGACATGGACATATATATACTAACAAACGTAAGGTAGATAGCCAGTGGGAAGCAGCCGCATGGCACAGGGAAACCGGCTCGGTTCTTTGTGGCTGTCTGGAGGGGTGGGATAGGGAGGGTGGGAGGGAGGGAGACAAAGAGGGAAGAGATATGGGAACATATATATATGTATAACTGACTCACTCTGTTATAAAGCAGAAACTAACACACCATTGTAAAGCAATTATACCCCAATAAAGATGTTAAAAAAAAAAAAAAAGATCCTTGCCAGGTAGAGTAATCTTGGTTCTTCCATTTCATTACTTTAAATATATTGTGCCACTTCGTACTGGCTTGTAGAGTTTATTCTGAGAAATCAGCTGTTAACCATATGCGAGTTCCCTTCTATGTTATTTGTCGTTTTTCCCTTGTTGCTTTTAATAATTTTTCTTTGTCTTAAATTTTTGCCAATTTGATTACTATGTGTCTGGGCATGTTTCTCCTTGGATTTATCCTGCCTGGGGCTTTCTGCACTTCCTGGGCTTGGGTGGCTATTTCCTTTCCCATGTTAGGGAAGTTTTCAAATATAATCTCTTCAAATATTTTCTCAGGTCCTTTCTCTCTCTCTTCTCCTTCTGGGACCCCTATAATGTGAATGTTGGTGTGTTTACTGTTGTCCCAGAGATCTCTTAGGCTGTCTTCATTTCTTCTCATTCTTTTTTCTTTTGTCTATTTCATGGCAGTGAATTCCACCATTCTGTCTTCCAGGTCACTTATCCATTCTTCTGCCTAAGTTATTTTGCTATTGATTCCTTCTAGTGTGTTTTTCATTTCAGTTATTGTATTGTTCATCTCTGTTTGTTTGTTCTTTAATTCTTCTAGGTCTTTGTTAAACATTTCTTGCATCTTCTCGATCTTTGCCTCCATTCTTTTTCCGAGGTCCTGGATCATCTTCACTATCATTATTCTGAATTCTGTTTTCTGGAAGGTTGCCTATCTCCACTTCATTTAGTTGTTTTTCTCGGGTTTTGTCTTATTCCTTCATCTAGTACATAGTCCTCTGCATTTTCATTTTGTCTTTCTGTGGATGTGGTTTTTGTTCCACAGGCTGCAGGATTGTAGTTCTTGCTTCTGCTGTCTGCCCTCTGGTGGATGAGGCTATCTAAGAGGCTTGTGCAAGCTTCCTGATGGGAGGGACTCCTGCCAATTATTTTATGGCATCTTCATCATTACACAGGGCAAAGGCTAGGAAAATAACAGGAGAGCTGAGACTGTACCTGCAGCTCCCCTTGGCTCTGCAGAGTGCCTGTAGTTACATTAGCTGACTCCTTATTTATTCCACTTCTGCCATCACCTGGCTTTCTATTATAGCTTCCTAAATAGGAGCTCCTAGATATATATATTTTGGTATGCTATTGCTAGAAAATATTACTGCCTAAAACAATGCAAATCTTTTACTACATAAAAAAGATTTGTTTCTGTTCTTTCTTTTCTGTTCTTTTAGCGTTGTGTATTCCTACACCAATGCCTGAGATCTTTAATGGTTATATATTTGTTGTAAGTCCTGGTATTTTGTGGGCAAGTTAACCCACCTTGTAATATATGAGAATTTATTTGTTTTTGGTCTTTGCACTTTCTTGTAAATTTTAGAGTTAATTTGTCAAATTCTACTATTGCACTCAAGCTGTACATCAAATTTGAGAGATTTACATATAGGATATCGAGATACATCTTTTTGTTTACAAACATTAAATGTTGCAATTTTGGAAAGTTTTGTAATGCTTACAATCAGTGCTTATGATTTTCTTCATAAAGCTCTTATTCATTTTTGTTAGGTTAATCTTAGGTACTTTGTATTTTTATGCTATGTTATTTGTATCTTTTAAAATATTTTAAAGCTATTGCTAGAGAAATGTAACAAATTTTTGTATATTGAATTTTCCATCTACAAACCTAGCTACTATCATAATGGTTAGATTTTTATTTCCTACTTTCGTAATTGAAGTATCTGTAAATGATTGCCTAAATTTTCTTGCTTTCCAACTTGTAATACTTTCTTCTTCTTGCCTTGCTACACTGGGAAAGACCTCTAGAATAATACTGAATAGACAGTATGAAAGCAGGCATTTTTTGTCGTTGTTGTTCCTGATATTAAGGGGAATGTTTTCTTGTTTTTTGTTATTAGTCAGCCTGCCTTTCTGTCTCTCTTTCTCTTTCAAAACCATGTATCACGTTAAAGGATGTTTCCTCTTCCCATAATATTTTTTCATGAATATTTTTTTTATGCTCCCTAAAATTCTTCTAGCCTCTGCAACTGTTGCCTTATTTCAAAGCCATTTCCATAGTTTTAGTTATGTGTTGCAACAGCACCCTACTTTCAGGTAGCAAAATCTGTATTACTTTTCAATTTGCTGCTCAGTGGGTTACTTTATTGGCTGCTTTAGGGTTTACAGTCTTGTTTTTAACTTACTGTAGTTTCTATTCAAATGACATTGAATCACTTCATGTATAAGAATCTTGAAACATACTTTCATTTGTCCCTTTCTGGCCTTTGTGCAATTGTTTTTATACATTTTACTGCACAACACATTGTTATTAATTTTGCTGTAAGATATTACCTTTTATAGAGATTTAAATAACAAGAAAACAGTCTTTATATTTACCCACATAATTATCATTTGTGGTATTCTTCTTTGTGTTTTTTCTTATTTCTATCTGGTCTCATTTTTCTTCTCCTTGAAGGATTCTTTATCTTTTTTATTGTGCAGGGCTGCTGCTGCTGAATTCTTTCACCTCTTTGATTTCCAGACAAAAAAAAATTTATTTTGCCATCAGTTTTGAAAGATATTTTTCCTGGATAAAGAATTCTAGCTTGAGTGGTTTAAAGATATTGCTCCTTTGTCTTCAGGCTTGCGTTATTTCTTACAAGAAATCTGTTCTCTTGTTTATTCTTGTGTGTATTCTGCTTTTCTCCGCTGTCTGCTTTAAAGATTTTCTTTTTATTGCTGCTTTTAAATAATTTGATTAAGGTGTATCTTGGGGGGTAGTTTTCCTTGTACTGTTGTGGATTTGTGGATATACAGTTTTCATCAAAGTTGAAAAAAATTGGCCATTATTTCTTCAAATAGTTACTCTCTTTTCCCACCCCTTCTCTCCGTGAATTCCAACTGTAAGTATATTAATCCACTTGAAGTTGTCGCACAACTCACTGATGATCTGTTCATTATTTTTTAGTCTTTTTTCCTTTTCGTTATTTTAGTATGTTTTGATTGCCAGTATATTAGATTTTTCTTAATAGGAAATATGTACCAAAACTCGTGTTTAAACTGGAAAATTATTTGGCAACCTTAACAATTCTCATTAAAAATGTATTATTATACTTATTTTCTATATTTTATAGGAATTGTTACGCTTGGGGTTTAACTTGTGAGAACTTTGCTACAGTGAATTTGGTATCTGTTGGAGGTTGTGGTCTGAAATAGGAAATGATCTCCCAATACCTAATAGTGTCTATTATTAAGCTCATTTAAAATTTTCAATACTCTAATTGTCAAATTTTTTCTATACTTTCTTGTAGAAAATAATCCAGTACCACATAGTAGTTCAAGAATACTTTAAAACCTGTGGTCACTTCTGCTCTAATATTTGTTTTGAAATGCAGATTTGTTACAACATGACAGAACAGTTTGAGCATAATGTGAATTTTACATTTGCTTATGTACAAATTCATCTGAAAATAGTAGTAGGTGAATGTAGAAAAACAGCTTCTACAAGCTTCTTCGGTTTACCATGTGTATTGTGTGCCACACCAGTCCACATATGGTGTTACAACTTTTCATGCAATTTCAGGTAGCCTTCCTTCCCATACTGCATAATAACTCACAAGTTGAAATCTGTTTGATGCTCATTTCCAAAAACAAGCTTCATGTCTTATTCAAGATAATGAGCTATGTTTCTCGTAGTATGTATTTCTTAATCATTTAACTGTATAAAACTGGATTAATGTTCTTATTAAGTTTTTATTTTTTTTAATGTATCATCAACAGTTTTTTTGCGTTCTGTGCACCTTACCCCATTTTCCTCATATATCCTGCAGTTTTTATCATATGATTTTTCACAGTGAGGTGATTTTCAGGATGTTGTATGCAATGTTATAGCAGAACTGACTGTAATTTGTCAAGGAATTCAATTGTTGGATATGCATTAGCTTATTTGCAACTTACGTTCTGTAAAGCACTATAACAAACATTCGGCCTATATCATTAATTTTGTTTTGCTTTTATTCAGATAATTTGCCTTGAAACATAGTATAGTGATTCTCAAAGTAAAATGGCAATCTTAGTAATGTGTATTATCATGTATTTACCTATAATTTATGGTCTCCTTAACTGTTTATTTCTGGCTTATATAAAACTACATAGAAAACAAAGGCTACAAGTGAGCGACAAAAGAAAACTATGAAAATGGAGAAGAAAAAAGACGAAGGAATATCTGAAGATTCAGAAGAGTAAGACATAAAGATACTTGTTAATAGTTTTTACTTATAAACTTATATTTTCATTTTATACAGTTTAGGGTCATATAAATATAACTTATTAACAGGTTTCTGAAAAAACATAGCATTAGCAAATATATAGTTTTATAAGCAGACCAGGATATGATTGTGGGAGAAAGCTGAGAAGGGAAGAGCAAAGAACTAAAAATGGGTTAGAGTAGAATAAATCACAAGATATTCAGGAATAGGTAAACAATTAAATACAAATAATTTTAGGGAAAAAAGGATTTACAATGTTTTCTTGATGGTTTAGCTAGTGATTTGTAATTTGTATGTTAATCCCTCTCCCCAGTCTGGGCTCTTCATTTTTACTGTACTTCTTGGTTGTCTTATTTTATTAAAAAAAGTATCTATTTTTAATGTATATGGGTTATTGTAAAGTGGCCTTACCAAGAGAATATTTTCTTTACTAATATAAAATAATTTGTGCAGTTGGAATTTTCTTGATCAAACCCTCATATAAATATATAGTTTATTAACAAAACTGTGAATTCAAACTTTATAGAGTTCCACAAATTCTGAAAAGAAATTCATCAGACAAATGGCCTTTTCTTGAGGAAAGAAAAGATGACCAGAGAAGAAAAAATGACCAATGTACTTTGGAAATCCTTTTCCCATCTCAACGTACCATATTTTAATCATACCAACGAGATGTCAGTTTGAGAAATGTTATTCAGTTATTTATCATTTAACCTTTATGAATTTTATGGCTTTTAAAAATATGAATTTGTTATGAAATTTTACTTTCTTTTTTATTCAAGTATAATTGGCTTATTATATTAGTTACAGGTATATGACACAGTAATTCGATATTTTAATACATTACAAAATGATCACCATGATAAGTCTGTCACCACACAAAGTTATTATGATGTTAATGACTATATTCCCTATGCTATACATTACATTCCATGACTTATTGATTTTATAACTGGCATTTTGTATTTCTTTATCTCCCTTACCTATTTTAATTATCCCCCTTCCCTCCTCCCCTCTGGAAACCACCAGTTTGTTCTCTGTACCTATGAGTTTGCTTCTGTTTTGCTGTGTTTGTTCATTTGTTTTTTAGATTCCATATATAAGTGAAATCATACAGTATTTGTCTCTTTGTCTGACAATCCATGTTGTCACAGATGGCAAGATTTCATTCTTTTTTATGGTTGAGTTATATTACATCATATATATGGTATCTATATCTATATCTGTATATACACACATACATACCACATCTTCTTTATCCATTCATCTATTGATGGGTACTTAGGTTACTTCCATATCTTGGCATTTATAAATAATGATGCAATGAACATAGGGGTGCATGTATTTTTTTGGGATAGTGTTTTTGTTTTCTTTGAAAAAATACCCAGAAGTGGACTTGATGGATCATATGGTAGTATTATTTTTAATTGTTTGAAGAACTCCCATACTTTTTTTTTATACTGACTGCACCAATTTACATTTCCACCAACAAAGCACCAAGGGTTCCTTTTTCTCCACATCCCTGCAGCACTTGTTATTTGTTGTCTTTTTGATAATAGCCATTCTGACAGGTATAAAGTGATATCTCATTGAGGTTTTTTTTTTCCTTGTTTTTTTTTTTTTCTTGTGGTACACAGGCCTCTCACTGTTGTGGCCTCTCCCATTGTGGAGCACAGGCTCCGGACGCGCAGGCTCAGCGGCCATGGCTCACGGGCCCAGCCGCTCCGCGGTATGTGAGATCTTCCCGGACCGGGGCATGAACCCGTGTCCCCTGCATCGGCAGGCGGACTCTCAACCACTGCGCCACCAGGGAAGCCCCTCATTGAGGTTTTAATTTGCATTTCCCTGGTGATTAGTAATGTTGAGCATCTTTTCATGCACCTGTTGGCCATCTAGACACCTTGTTTGGAAATATGTCTATTCAGGTTCTCTGCCATTTTAAAATCAGATTTTTTGGTTTTTTTGATGTTAAGTTGTAGGAGTTCTTTGTATTTGGATATTAACTCCTTATCATTTGTATCATTTGGGAATATCTTCTCCCATATAGTAGGCTGACTCTTCATTCTGTTGATAGTTTGCTTTGCTGTGCAAAAGCTTTTTTTAGTTTGATGTAGTTCCATTTGTTTATTTTTCCTTTTGTTTCTTTTGCCTGAGGAGACATATACCAAAAATATGGCTAACACCAATGTCAAAGAGTGTACCACTTATGTTACCTTCTAGGAGTTTTATGGTTGCAGGCCTTATAGTTAAGTCTTTAATCCACTTTGAGTTTACTTTTGTATATGGTGTGAGAATGTAGTCCAGTTTGATTCTTCTACAGTACATGTAGCTGTTCAGTTTTCCCAACATCATTAATTGAAGAGGCTGCCTTTTTCCCATTGTATATTCTTGCCTCCATTGTCTTAGATTCATTGACCATATATGTATGAATTTATTTCTGGGCTCTCTGTTTCATTGAACTGTGTGTCTGTTTTTGTCCAGTGCCATACTGTTTTGATTACTATATCTCTGTAGTATAGGTTGTAATCAGGGCACATGATACCTCCAGCTCTGTTCTTTCTCAAGATTGTTTTGGCTATTTGGGGTCTTTTTGTGTTACCATAGAAATTTTAGAATTATTTGTTCTAGTTCTGTGAAAAATGCCATTGGTTTTTTTTATAGAGATTGTACTGAGTCTGTAGATTTCTTTTGGTAGTATGTCATTTTAACAATGTTAATTCTTCCACTCCATAAGCATGGAATATTTTTCCATTTGTTAATGGTATTTTTAATTTCTTTTATCACTTTCTTACAGGTTTCCAGGTTCAGGTCTTTTACCTCCTCAGTTAGATTTATCCCTAAGTACTTTATTCTTTTTGATACAATTACGAATGGGATTGTTTTCTTAATTTCTTTATCTGATAGTTTGTTGTTAGTGTGTGAAACCCAAGAGATTTCTGTATATTAATTTTGTATCCTGCAACTTTACTGAGTTCACTTATTGTTTCTAATAGTCTTTTTTGGTAGCATCTTTAGGATTTTCTAAATGTAGTATCATGTCATGTGCAAACAGTGACAGTTTTATTTTTTTCTTTTCCAATTTGGATTCCTTTTATATCTTTGTCTTGTCTGATTGCTGTGACTAGGACTTCAGTTTCAACATTATGTTGAATAAAGGTGATGGGCATCCTTGTCTTATTCTTGATGTTACAGGAAATGTTTTCAGCTTTTTCTTGTAGCATATGATATTGGCTTTGGGTTTTTCATATAGTACCTTTATTATGTTGAGGAATGTTCCCTCTGTATCTACTTTGTTGAGAGTTTTTCTCATAAATGGATTTTGAACTTTGTCAAAAGCTTTTTCTGCATCTATGAAGATGATCATATGATATTTATTCTTTGTTTTGTTAACATGGTGTATTATGTTAGTTGTTTTTTGGATGTCAAATTATCCTTGAAACCATAGTTAGAATCCCACTTGATCATGGTGTATGATCCTTTTAATGTATTGTTGAATTTGGTTTGCTAATATTTTGTTGAGGATTTTTGTATTTATATTTATCAGTGATATTGATTTGTAACTTTCCTTTTTTGTGGTGTCTCTGTCTGGTTTTCATATCAGGGTGATGCTTGTCTCATAGAATGAGTTCAGAGTGTTCCCTTCTCTTTAAATTTTTTGAATAGTTAGAGAAGGGTAAGTGTTAACTCTTTCTTAATGGTTGTTAGAACTCACCTGTGAAGTGATCTGGTCATGGACTTTGTTCATTGGGAGTTTTTTGATTACTGATTCAATTTCATTTCTGGTGATCACTCTGTTCATATTTTCTGTTTCTTCCTGATTCAGTCTTGGGAAATTGTACATTTCTAGGAATTTATCCATTTTTTTCTAGGTTGTCCATTTACTGTGTATAATTGTTTGTACTAATCTCTTATGTACTTCTGTGGTGTCAGTTGTAATTTCTCTTTCATTTTTTATTTTATGTATTTGGGACCGCTCTTTCTTTTTTTCTTGTTTAATCTGGATAAAGTTTTGTCAGTTTTGTTTAACTTTTCAAAACCAGCTTTTAGTTTCCTTGACCTCTTTTATTATTTCTTTTAGTCTTTATGTTCCAATCTGTATTATTTATTTTCTTTTACTAATTTTAGACTTTATTTGTTCTTCTCTTTCTACTTCCTTTAGGTGTAAGATGAGATTGTTTATTTGAGATTTTGTGTGTTTGTTTCCTGAGGTAGGGTGCCAGATCCTGCCTCATGTGGTGGTTGCTGGCCTGCTGGTGGGCAGGGCTGGGTACCCAGGCTGGGGGTCAGGGGCTCCTTGGGCTAGTGTCAGCCTGCTGGTGAGTGGGTAAGCCCCTGGTACTAATAGTCTAGAGGGAGGATTCCAAAATGGTGCTTGAGAGCACCTTGTCCTCATGGTAGAATGAGCTCCCCAAAATGGGTGCCGCCAGCCTTTGTGTCCCCAAGGGGAGTCCCAATTGCCTCCTACCTCTCCAGGAGGCTCTCCAAAATCAGCAAATGGTCTGACCCTGGCTCCTTTTAAATTACTGCCCCTACACTGGGACTCAGCGTGTGAGATTTTGCATGTCCCAGAAGAGTGGGATCTACGTTTCCTACAGCCCTCCTGCTCTCCAATATGCAAGCCCTGTTGGCCTTCACAGGCCAGCAGGGCTTGCATATTGTTCTTGGGGCTCATCTTCTCAGTGTTGGACCCCTGGGGTAGGGAGTCTGATGTGGAGCTCAGACCCCTCACTCCTTGGGGGAGAACAAATGCAATTGTGATTATCCTCCCATTTGTGGGTCACCTACCCAGGAATGTGGGTCTTTACTGTACTGAGTCTTTACCCCTCCTATCCATCTCATTGTGGTTACTTCTTAATATCTTTACTTGTGGACAGTCTTTTTTGGTAGTCTTCATGTCATTCTCATCAATAGTTGCTCTGTAAATAGTTGTAATTTTGGTGTGCCTGTGGGAGGAGGTAAGTTTGGGGTCTTCCTACTCCATCATTTTGGGTGCATCTCTCAAAATTTCATTTCTTTAAAATGGTTTAACTACTCATCAAGAAAGCAAAGTAGTCATGCAAATATCATAAAATATCATGATATATTTAAAAACATTTTTTTTTCAGGAAGAAGTCTATAGTGAAAGAGCTTAAAGTAAAAGAAGATATGCCTCAAGTCCAGGTAACACAGAATCTCTGTGCATCTAAATGTGATTAATAAGGCTCTGATAATTGTATATATAGACAATATTAGTATGTATATGAATATAGGTGTGTATGTATGTGTGTTTGTGAGTGTATATGTGTACTAAGTTTCTTCCTAAGATACTTCTTTCTTGTCAGTTGACTTTTCTCAGCAAGTTTCGAAAACCAAATGGTAAATTTAGACACATTTACTGTCATGGTTATGAAAATTACCATAGTTCACTCAATTATAGGCAGTATCATGGAGGAAAGAACATCATATTATGAGTCAGAGCAGACTTACTAGTTAAGTGACATTGGACAAGTCCCTTTAACCCACTTGAACTTCATATTTTTCATCACTAAAATGGGTAAAACAATAGCTTCCCTATCTATTTTAAGAAGGTATAAGAGATGCAAGAAGCAAATAGGAAAAATTTTCAGAGATTGTAAATGTAGCCCACCCTTTTTTATGTGATCCAATGAAAAGAATACAAGTAACCCTTTGTTTCATCTTGTCTTTGGTAAACTTCCTTTTGCTACAAGTTAACTTCTTAACTATCAGAGCATCATGTCACCCATTTGGTCACTCTCATCCCGTGAGTGGCTGGACTTAAGTGTCCTACAAGTATGTACCTGCATGATTCAAGAATCAAATAACATAAATTTGCAAAGAAAATGAGAGTACTGCTTGAAATACTGAATATAAAATGAACAATATGCTTTTAGTTTTCTATTTCTGCATAACAAGTTACCTCACATTTTGCAGCTTAAAACAATTTAAATTGTTTCATAGTTTTGAATGGCTTAGGAGTCTGAGCATGGCTAATCTGTGTCCTATGCTCAAGGCCTCACCATACAGCAGTCAAGGCGTTGGCTAGGCTCTGCTTTTTTTGGTCACTTGGGGTCCTCTTCCAAGCTTAAGTAGATGTGGCAAATTTCAGTTCTGTGCAGTTGTAGGACTGGGGCATTTAGCCATGTGGCCTTCTCCATAAGCAGTTTACATTATAGCATCTCACTTCTTTAAGGCCAGCAAAGAGTCTTTCTTGCTAAGACAGTCTCATGCAATATAATATAATCATGAGAGTGACACCTTATCACCTCAGCTATGTAGTTGATCCTTGAACGACATGGAGGTTAGGAATGCCATCCCTTCCCTCACAGTCGAAAATTTGCATACTGCTATCTCTGCCTCAAAAACAAAGGAATTGATAAATTCCAAAGGAATTTATCCAGGAAGGCAAAACAGCTAGGGTAGAGTCAGGACTCAAACCCTAGTTCTTTTCTTTTCTTTTCTTTTTTCTTTTTTTTTTTGCGGTACGCGGGCCTCTCACTGTTGTGGCGTCTCCCGTTGCGGAGGACAGGCTCTGGACATGCAGGCTCAGTGGCGTGGCTCACGGGCCCAGCCACTCCGCAGCATGTGGAATCTTCCCAGACTGGGGCATGAACCCGTGTCCCCTGCATCGGCAGGCGGACTCTCAACCACTGCGCCACCAGGGAAGCCCCAAACCCTAGTTCTTTTGATTCCACATATTGTGATCTCTAATCGAACACACTTTTCCCTATACTTAGTTGATATAAAGATCTGTAAAATGAAAATATAGGTACAGTATTCATTGAAAAATATCCTTGTATAAGTGGACGCAGGCAGTTCAAACCCATGTTGTTCACAGGTCAAATATATAATACAGTCTAATAAGTGGATTGGCATCTCATCACTGTGCAATATTCTGTTGGCTAAAAGCAAGTCACAGGTTGTATTCACACTAAAAGGAGTGGATTATACAGAGCATAACTTTAGGGATGGAGATCATGGAGGCCATTTTAGAATTCTGCCTACCATACCAGGTGATTTTATATAGAACAGCATTTTGTGTGTATTTTAAAAACATTTATTATAATTCCATTTTTTAATTAATATTATAAGTCTTGAAACTAGTGTTTTAGTTCATTTGGGCCATGTCTTAGTCCCTTCAGACTGCTTTAACAAAATATCAGGGATTGGGTAGCTTATAAACAACAGAAATTTATTTCTAACAGTTCTGGGGGCTAGATGTTCAAAATCAGAGTACCAGCATGATGGGGTGAGGGTCCTCTTCTGGCTTTCAGAATTCTTGTATTCTCATATGGCAGAAGGAGAGCTTTCTCAGGCCCCTTTTATAAGGGTGTTAATCTCATTCATGAAGGCTCTGCCCTCATGACCTAATCACCTCCCAAAGGCTCTGCCTCCTAATATGATCACAGTGGGTATTAGGATTTCAACATAATGAGTTTGGGGGCAGGACACAAACATTTGACCATAGCAGGCTTCTATAACAAAATACTTTAGACTGGGTAGCTTAAATAACACACATTTATTTCTCACAGTTCTGGAGGTAGGGAAGTCCAAATATCAAGTCACCAGAAGATTTGGTGTCCAGTGAGAACCTGATTCCCGGTTCATAGATGGCCATATTCTTGCTGTGTCTTTACATGGCAGAAATGGCAAAGGAGCTTTCTAGAATCTCTTTTATAGGGTGCTAATTCCATTCATGAGGGTACCACCCTCATGACCTATTCATCTCCTAGTGGCTCCACCTCCAGATACCATTACATTAGGGATTAGATTTCAGTATATGAATTTTGGGGGGGCACAGGCATTCAATTTGTAGCAGATAGTGTCATTTAAAACTTTTTTTCTGAATTTAAAATAAAAATTTTCTGTGTGAGTATAATTTTTTCTGGAGAAGGTCTGTGGATTTAATGAGAATTTTAAAGGAATTTGGGAATTTATCTCCCTCCTCCAAAACTCCATTATGAACTATCACTGATCTAGACCATTTTACAGAGACCAATAGAAGCTAAAATGTGACTTGCTTAGTTTAGAGAACAAATTGGTACTGAAATCTGAACTGCAAACATGACTCTCTGAATCCTGCTTAGCATTTGCAATTACAGTCAGTCCTTGAACAACATGGGTTTGTACTGTGAGGGCCCACTTATACATGGATTTTTTCCAATAAATATGTACTGTAGTACTACACAATCTGTGGTTGGTTGAATCTGCAGGTGTGGAACCATGTATACAAAGGGCCAGCTGTAAATTCATATGTGGATTTTCCGTTGGGTCGGTTCCTGTAACCCCCATATTTTTCAAGGGTCAGTTATAGGGAAAATGTATTCGGTTTTGCTTCCTCAGGCAGGCATGGGTATTAGAACCAGTTGGTATTATTATCTATCTGTCCAAGTAAGTATAATGTTTGTAAAATTTTTTAATAAGTCATGTAAAACTATATTTTAGTTTTTTTACATGACATAGTTTTTTTATTAGTTGTTCATTAGGGTATGGATTGGATTTTGCAGTCAGGGAGAACAACTAGAGAGTTTTTGCAATAATTTAACTCAGTGATAAACTAGCTAATTATAAGTTAAATGTATTAAGATAGAAATGTAAATAGCATTTCTTACAATCCAAATTTTACTGTTGCCAAATGGAAAGATTTAATTTTATAAAAATATTAATCCCTTAAAATTAATAAATGTACTGCATTTCTAGTCAGAATTCAACAAGGACTTTTTTAAAAGGGAGAAATGATGTGAAGCTTATGTAGAATTTACCTGTAAAATTATCTAGGAGCCTTTTAAAAAATGGTAGCTCTTTGACCAGTTTCCAAATTCCTTTTGAGATTATTGGTGCATCTATTTTTGTAGTTTATATTTTCATATAAATTTATCCATTTCTAATGGTTTTTCAAGTGTACTGCTTGAATTTTACGTTATATGTTTTTTTTTTCCTGTATCTCTATTTCTAACTTC
>NW_006772098.1:1817919-1890037 GCF_000442215.2 Lipotes vexillifer
ATATAATGGAATACTATTCAACCATAAAAAAGAATGAAAATTTGCCATTTGCAACAACATAGATGGACCTGAAGAGTATTATGCTTAGTGAAATAAGTCAGGGAAGACAAATACTGTATGTTACCATATATATTGGAAATCTAAAAAATAAATAAATATAACAAAACAGAAACAGACTCACAGATATAGAGAAAAAACTAGTGTTTACCAGTGGGGAGAGGGAAGCAGTGGGGGGCCACATAGAGGTAGTGGATTGAGAGTTACAAACTACTATGTACAAAATACATAAGCTACAAGGATATATTGTACAGCACAGGAAACGTAGCAGAAAAAATAAAAAGGCAATTTATTGTATTTTTACCACCCTCCAACACATACCTAACATGTTACTGAGAAAAGAATAAGATGACTGCAAGAGACACTATTATTCAAAGGAGGGGAAAACAGAAAGCACATGATTCAGGGCAATTCTGAAATCCAGCCAGACACTTATCACTAGTTCTCTTGACTCTCAGGGTGGGGAATGTACCTATATTAGGGTCTAGTTTTGCTTCCTGGGAATGTTTTCCTAATTCATTGTTATAAGTAGCCCTTGATTTTATGGTATGGTACATTGAATCCACTGTCTGACTCATCATTCTTTTTCTGTAAGAAATGATCCATGTTTGCAGTGGAATAATTCTCTTAGCCTGCTTTCTGCTCATAAAAAATTAGGGATCTGGCGATTTCATTTTGAAATGTCCCTGTCCCTTTTAGTCTGGTATGATGGTGTTTCTCTTAAAAACTGTTTTCCCTGTATGTTATTGTGGTGCATTCTTTTTTCTAAATTTATTTTACTGAAGTATAGTTGATTTACAGTGTTGTGTTAATTTCTGTTGTACAGCAAAGTGATTCAGTTATACATATATACATACACACTCATATATGTATATATATTATTTTTCATATTCTTTTCCATTATGGTTTATTACAGGGTATTGAATATAGTTCCCTGTGCTGTACAGTAGGACCTTGTTATTTATTCATTCTATATTTAATAGTTTGCATCTGCTAATCCCAGACTCCCATTGCATCCCTCCCCCACCCCTTGGCAACCACAAGGCTTTTCTCTATGTTTATAGTCTGTTTCTGTTTCGTAGATAAGTTCATTTGTATTATATATGTATTCTTTTACCCAAAAGTCAACATCCATGATTCTTTCTAAGGTAGATCTTATTTTACTTAAGTTGTGTCAGGCTTCTGCAGGACAATACCCTCAAGATTATAAGTTCTTTTGTCTAATTAGGAGGATTTTTGAAGAATATTTAAATCTTTCTGAGATTTTAACAAAGGGTTTTATAGCACACCCTTGATTTGACTTTTACTCTGAAGCTACATTTCATTGTCAATACCATGGTTTTGATCTTTCTCCTAAAGTAATTTCTTTGAGAATTTTTTTTTGAGAACTAGAGATAGTGTCCTGGACCCTCTATATATTTTCTAATTTTTGCTTTAGAATTGATCAGTTCTTTCTTTAGCTCTTCTTTCTTCTTGTAGTACCTTATTATATATTCAACCCTAATATAAGCGAAACAGTTCTTTTATCATTCTGGCTGGAAATTTCCTCAGCCACATCCACAAGTTTAGTAGGTATGTTTTTAACCTTGCAAGTTACTCCAGCCCCGAGTTTTGTTAGTTGTTCTGTCACTTCATAAAAGAGTTCCTTCCCCCTTTTCCAGCCCCCAGTATCAGTTTTCCAACCTCACTGCCTTTTATAGCCTCCACTAACAGATTGTTTGCCATTCCTCCAGGCTTCACCTGGAGGTGAATAATTACATTGAGCATCATTTTCTATGTTTATTCATCATTTGGATCTCTTTAGTGACATGGCTGTTCAGGTCTTTTGCCAATTTTTCAAAGAGGGTTATTCTGTTTTTTACTTATTGATTGTAGGAATTCTTAACATATTCTGAATACAAATCTTTTATCACATGTATGTATTCCAAATTTTATTTCCCAGTATCTTGCTTGATTTTTCACTCTATTAGTATTTCAGTCAACAGAAGTTCTTAATTTTAGTGAATACCAATTTATAATTTTATTTATCTTTCTTTGTTTCCAATATTAGAAATTTCTGACATGGAAGAATGAATCATTGTATAGAAGCAACATTGGGGATTTAGAAGGATGGCAATTTTAATTTTAGGCCTTTTGTTTTATGGGGCATTGGAAAGGAAGGTCTCCCCTTGGGAAAGCTACAAAGGAAGTGGTCTCTTTTTGGGGAAAGCCAGCACTCAGGTAAGGTCACAGAGTGTTCTTCTTCCTACTTTTCTGGTATCCAACAATAGTGTCTTTACCACCCTTCACCTTCTGCTTAGCTGCTGGACCCAAAGCCAGTGCTAAATGTTTTTAGTTTTTGTTGTTGCATCACCTTGCTTGCAGGTGTTTCTATTACTTCATATCAAACTACCCCCAAATTTAGTGAATTAAAGCAGTAATGGTTTATTATTTCTCACAATTCATGGGTTTGCTGCACTCAGCTGGGCAGTGTCTCTGTTTGATGTCATGTTGCTTAAGGTCTGTCAAGTGGCTGCATTCATGTGGGAGCTCAGCTAGAGCTAGAAATGTCCAAGATAGTTTTTTTCACATGTCTGTTGCCCTGTCATTCACTAGTCTAGCCCAAGCTTCTTTATATGGTGACTGGGAACCAAGCAGGCAAAAGCAAAAACAGTTAAGCTTGTTACAGGCTGGGATTATAAACCCTTGAAGTTTTTTCAGCTTATTCTGTAAGGAAGTCCTAGTCATTAGGCTAGTCCGTATTCAGGGGGAGGAGTGACATAGAGTAGGAGAAATTGTCTGCAGCCATTTATGGAAATAATCCAACACAATATTCAATTTTTGTAAATGTTCTAATGACATAGTGCACATTTTCTATTGCTAGATATACCAGTCAACTTTTCCTTAATAACAAATTACCCCAAAACTTAGTGATTTAAAATAGCACATAGTCATTATTTCTCTTAGTGGCTGGATAGGTGTTCTCTCTGGGCAGGCATGGTATGTATGGAATCCCAGCTGGGGCATCTAGGACAGATAGGACCTCTTTTAGTCTTATCTTCCAGGAGGCCAGCCCTGGGTAGTCTACAGAAGGATTCTCAGTAGAAAGAGAACAAAACAAAGCTGGAAGACTTGCTTGAGGGCTAAACTCAGACCTCAGATAGTGCTATTTGCATTGCATCCTATTGGCCAAAGCAAGTCACAGGCTAGCCTATTTTCAAGGGGTGAAGAAATAGATTTCACCTTTGGGAGCTACTGCAGAGAATTTATGGCTATTTGTAGTCTACCACAGTGGGGTATATATTTTTTCCCTTTCTTTCTGTCCTCCTTTTATTTTCTCTCTTTACAAAATTCAATTATGTCTAGGTTATTTTAATTCTTTGTACCTTTATTAGTTAGAAAATAGGCTAGACTGCTATATAAAGAGATCCCATATAATTCAATGGCTTAAACAAGATAGAATATTATTTTCCTCTCATTGAAAGTTTGGGTAAGTGGTTTCAGGTGGGTATAATAGTTTGATGTTTCTGGGACCCCGTCTCTTCACTTCTTGCTCTTATTTCTCATTGAAGTCTAGAAATTTTTTTTACATCTTAAATTTATCTCAAGGAAGTTTTATTTACCTATTTATTTTATTATTGCTTATCTTTCTTCTTCTTTTTATCCCTCTGGAACTGATATTTGAATATTATTATTCCTAGGTCTGTTCTTTTATTTTTCCCCTTTCATTTCTCCTGAAGCAATTTGTATATGTATGTATGTGGGGGTTTTTTTTTAATTATATTTGATGTACAGTATTATGACAGTTTCAGGTGAGCTACATGGTGATTCCACATTTACATACATTATGAAATGATCACCATGATAAGTCTATTAACCACCTGTCCCCATACAAAGTTATTACAATGTTATTTACCATATTCCTTCAGTGTATGTAACATTCCCCATTGCTAATTTATTTTCTAACTGGAGGTTTGTATCTGTTGATACTCTTCACCTATTTCAGTCCCCCCAATCTGGTAATCGCCCATTTGTTCTTTGTATCCGAGTCTGTTTTAATTTCATTTTGTCTGTTTGTTGTTTTTTAGATGATAATATAAGTGAGATCATATGGTATTTGTCTTTCTCTGTCTGACTTACTTCACTTAGCATATACACTCTAGGTCCATCCATGTTGTTGCAAATGGCAAAATTCCATTTTTTATGGCTGAGTAATAGTCCATTGTGTATGTGTATATATGTGTGTGTGTTCATCTTGCATTTTCTTTATCCATTCATTTGTTGATGGACACTTAGTTTGCTTCCATATCTTGGCTATTGTAAATAATGCTGTAATGAACATAGGGGTGCATATATTATTTGAATTAGTGGGGTTTTTTGGCAGGGTAAATACCTAGAAGTGAAATTACTGGATCATATGGCAGTTCTATTTTTAATTTTTTTGAGGAATCTCCCTACTGTTTTCCACAGTACCAATTTACATTCCCACCAACAGTGTATTAGGATTCCCTTTTCCTCACATCCTTGCCAACCCTTGTTATATATATATATATTTATTTATTTTGGCTGCACTGTGCGGCATGTGGGATATTAGTTCCCCAACCAGGCATTGAACCTGTGCCCCTTGCAGTGGAAGTGTGGAGTCTTAACCACTGCACTGCCAGGGATGTCCCCAACCCTTGTTATTTCCTGTCTTTTTGATGATCATTCTGACAGGCATAAGGGAGTATCTCACTGTGGTTTTTGTGTGTATTTTCCAGATGATTAGTGATGTTGAGCATCTTTTCATGAACTGATTAGCTATCTGTATGTCTTCTTTGGAAGAATGTCTTTTTAGGTACTCTGCCTATTTTTTTAATAGGTTGTTTGTCTTTTTGATATTGACTTGTATGAGTTCTTTGTGTATTTTGGATATTTACCCCTTGTCTGATATATCATTTTCAAATATCTTCTCCCATTCAGTAGGTAGCCTTATTGTTTTGTTGATACCTTCACTGCACAAAAGCTTTTTAGTTTGATGTAATTCCGTTTGTTTATTTTTGCTTTTGTTTCCCTTCCCTGAGGAGACATATACAAAAAATATGGCTAAGAGCAGTTTCAAAGAGGTTACTGTCTATGTTTTCTTCTAGAAGTTTTATGGTTTCAGGTCTTACATTAATGCCTTTAATCCATTTCAGGTGGATTTTTTTGTATATGGTGTGAAAAATAGTCCAGTGTGACTCTATTCCATGCAGCTGTCCAGTATTCCAAACACCAGTTATTGAAGAGGCAGTCTTTTCCTCATTGTATATTCTTGCTTCCTTTGTCATAGATTAATTGCCCATATAAGTGTGGGTTTAGTTTGGGGCTCTCTGTTCGGTTCCATTGATCTATGTGTCTGTTTTTGCTCCAGTACTATCCTGTTTTAATTAGTATAGCTTTGTAGTACAGTTTGAAATCAGGGGATGTGATACCTCCCGCTTATTCTTCTTTTCTCAAGATTGTTTTGGCTATTCAGGATCTTCTATGTTACCATAGAAATCTTAGAATTATTTGTTCTTATTTGTGAAAAATGCCATTGATATTTTGATAGAGATTACATTGAATCCATTGAATTCCTGGGGTGGTATGGTCATTTTAACAATATTAATTCTTCCAATCCACGAACACAGAATATTTTTCCATTTGTGGAAATTCTTTCATCATTCTTATAAATTTCAGGGCATGAGTCTTTTATATTTTTGGTTAGATTTATTCCTAGGTATTATATTCTTTTTGAAGCAATTGTAATTAACATTGTTTTCTTAAGTTCTCTTTCTGATAGCTTGTTATTCTGTATACTGATATTGTATCCTGCAACCTTAATAGTTTTTTTGGTGAACTCTTTGGGGGTTTTTATAATAGTATTACATCATTTGCAAATACTGACAATTTTACTTCTTCCTTTACAATTTGGATTACTTTATTTTTCTTGCATAATTGCTCTAGCTAGGACTTCCAACACTATGTTGGATAATGTGGTGAGTATGGGCATCCTTGTCTTGTTCCTGATCTTAGAGGAAAGACTTTCAGCTTTTCACCATTGAGTATGATGTTATCTATATGTTTGTCATATATAGCCTTTATTACATTGAGGTACATTCTCTCTATACCCACTTTGTTGAAATTTTTTATCAAAAATAAATGTTGAATTTTGTCAAGTGCTTTTCTGCATCTATTTAGATGATTATGTAATATTTATTCCTTGTTTTTTTTTTTAATGTGGTATATTACATTGATAGATTTTTGGATGTTAAACCATCCTAGCATCTCTGTTTGGAATCCCACTGAATCATGATGTATAATCCTTTTAATGTATTTTTGAATTTCATTTGCTAATATTTTGTAGAGAAATTTTGCATCTATGTTAATCAGTGATATTGACCTATAATTTTCTTTTTTGGAGTGTTTTTTCCTGGTTTTGGTATTGGGATAATGCTGGCTTTGTAAAGTGCATTTGGAAGTGTTCCCTCCTTCTCAGTTTGTTGGAGTAATTTTAGAAGGATATGTATTAACTCTTAAAACATTTGGTAGAATTCACCTGTGAAACCATCACATTTGGAATTTTGTTGGGAGTTTTAGAATTTTTATTTCAATTTCATTATTATAAATTGGTTTATTCATATTTTCTGTTTCTTTCTGATTCAGTATTGGAAGATTGTATGTTTCTAGAAATTTTTTCTAGGTTGTCTAATTTGTTGGCATATAATTGTTCATACTGTTCTCTTATGGTTATTTGTATTTCTGTGGTGTCAGTTATAATTTCTCCTCTTTAATTTCTGATTTTATTTATTTACACACACTCTCTTTTTTTTCTTGATGATTCTGACAAAAGGTTTGTCTATTTTGTTTTCTTTACAAAGAACCACTTCTTAGTTTCATTGGTATTTTATGTTTTTTTTTAGCTTCTATTTCATTTATTTCTGCACTGGTAATTATTATTTCCTTTCTTCTACTAACTTCTGCTTTTTTCTTTTCCTAGTTCCTTTAAATATAAAGTTATATTGTTTATTTGTGATTTTTCTTGTTCTTAAAGTAGGCCTGTATTGCTGTGAATTTCCCTTTTAGAACTGCTTCTGCTGTGTCCCATAGATTTTGGAAAGTTGTTTTTCATTTTTCTTATTTCCCCTTTGATTTCTCCATTGGCACATTGGTTGTTGAAGTAGCATGTTGTTTAGTCTCCATGTGTTTGTGTTTTTATCCAGTTTTCTTCTTGTAATTAACTTCTGGTTACATACCACTGTGGTCAGAAAAAATGCTTGGTATGCTTTCAGTCTGCTTACTTTTATCCAGACTTGTTTTGTGGCCTAATATGTGATCTATCCTGGAGAATGTTCCATGTGCACTTGGAAAGAATGTATATTGTTTCTTTTGAATGGAATGTTCTTTATATATCTAGTAAGTTCATCTGATTGAATGTGTCATTTAAGGCCTATGTTTCCTTATTGATTTTTGTCTGAATTTTCTATCCATTGATGAAAGTGGGGGTATTAAAGTCCCCTACTATTATTGTATTGCTGTTTATATCTCTCTTTATTTCTGTTAATATTTGCTTTATATATGTAGGTGCTCCTATGTTGCATGCATAAAGTTTACAAGTGTTATACTCTCTTGTTGGATTGATCTCTTTTGTTACAGTCTTTTTAAAAGTCTACTTTGTCTGATATAAGTATTGCTACCCAGCTATCTCTTTGTTTCCGTTTGTATCATGTATCTTTTTCCATTCTTTCAGTTCCATTTGGTAGGTTTGAGTGAGTCTCCTATAGACACATATATGGTGTTTCTTTTTTAATCCATTCAGCCACCTTATATCTTTTGAATGGAGAGTTTAGTCCTTTTACATTTAAAATAATTTGATGTGTATGTACTTATTGCCATTTCGTTAATTGTTTTCTGGCTGTTTTTGTAGTTCTCTGTTCTTCCTCTCTTTCTCTGTTCTCATGTGATTTGATTGTTTTCTTTAGTTTTAGGTTTTTTTCTCATTTTCTTTTGTTTATCCACTATACGTTTTTTCTTTGAGGTTACTGTGAGGTTTTCATATAACATCCTATGTATATAACAGTCTCTTGTAAGTTGATAGTAAATTGTGAGTTACATTCCAAAGCTTTATATTTTTTACTACCCCCCCAAGGTTTTTATATTTCTGATGACACATTTTACATATTTTAATTCTATGTACCCCTTGACTATTGTATTTTAATTACTTTTACTACTTTTGTCTTTTATCCTTTGTACTTGCTTTATAAGTGAACCAACCATTCACTACCTTTATTATTTATTTACCTTTTCTGGTGAGATTTTTACTTTCATATTTTTTCTTACTATTAATTAGTTCCTTTTCTTTTTAGTTTAGAGAGGTTCCTTTAACATTTCTTCTAAGGCTGGTTTAATGGTGATAAACTTCTTTAGCTTTTGATTGTGTGTAAAACTCTTAATCTCTCCTTCATTTCTTAATGATAACCTAGCCAGGTAGAGAATTCTTGGTTGGTTTCTTTTTTTCTTTCAGTACTTTGAATATGTCATTCCACTCCCTTTTGGCCTACAAAGTTTCTGCTGAAATATCTTTTCATAGCCTTATGGGGTTTTCCTTGTACCTAATAAGTTGCTTTTCTCTTGCTGCTTTTAAGATTTCCTCTTTATCTTTAACTTGTACCATTTTAATTACAAAGTATAGCGGTGTGTTTCTCTTTGGGTTCATGTTATTTGGAATTCTCTTTGTTTTCTGGACCTGGATGTCTGTTTTCTTCCCCACATGAGATAATTTTTCAGCCATTATTTCTTCAAGTAATTTTTCTGGCCTTTTCTCTCTCTTTTCTCCTTTGGGGACCCCCAAAAATGCAAATGTTATTTTGCTTAATGTTGTCCTAGAGGTCCCTTAAGGCATCCTCACTTTTTAAAATTCTTTTTTCATTTAGCTGCTCTTTCTGGGTGTTTTCCATTGCTTTGTCTTCCTACTTGCTTATTTGTGCTTCTTTTTCATCCATTCTGATGTTGAACCCATCTAGCTTGTTTTTCAATTCATTATAACTTCCTGTTTGGTATTTTCTTATATTTTTTGTCTCTTTGTTGAAGGTCTCACTATGCTCATTCATTCCTGAAATTGGTGAGCTTTTTTATGATCATTACTTTAAAATCTTTTAGGTTGAAACTCTTTTAGGTTGGTCATCTCTGTTTTATTAAGGCCTTTTTCTGGGGATCCGCCTTGGTCTATAGTGTTGAACATATATTCCTCTGTCTCTTCATTTTGCCTGTCTCTCTGTGTTTGTCTATAGGTATTAGGGGAAATAACTACCTCCTGCAGTCTTGAAGGAGTGGTCTTGTGTAGGAGCTGTTCTGTGTGGCCTAAAAGTGCAATCTTCCCTGACCACAAGAGTCAGGCACCTCATGGGCATCCCTCACGGTGGGCTGCATCCACCAGCTGTGATGCAACCAAGGCTGGTGCACAGGTTTGAGTCACTTGCCTGTCCTGGTTGTAGCTAGGTCTCTGTGTGGGCTAGGTAGAGCTTGGGGCCCTTGCCTGGCCAGGTTGTGGCCTGTTTACTGCATGGGCAGAGCAGGGCTCAGAACATTTACCCATCCTGGTTTTGTGGGGGGTGCTGCTTTTTTAATTCTTGAAGTGTTTCTGTTATCGATGGTGTGCCATGCCCTGTCAGTGTTCCAAGGGGAGGAATCTGATTTAACACCTAGTTTCAGGTTGATTGGATGCCAGGCCCTCAGGTAGTAGCTTTTAAAGTGTGCAGATACATACTATGCTGTGGGGCCACAATTGTAATCCCCGCTGGTCTCCAGACCAGGAGATCTGGAGGTGTCCCCTGGGCAACATTTGCAAAAAGCAAAGCTCCTGATGAGTATATAAGCTCCTTTCTCGGGAGTCTTGTCAAGCTGTGGTGAGGCCAAGGGGGTACACAAACATGATGTCTCCCCAGTTACATTTCCTGGGAGTGTGTCCTTAGCCTCCGAAAGTGTGGTGAACCTGAAGCCTGTCCCTCAGGGTGAAGCTCCAGGCTGAGGGTGGTGGCCTGCCAATAACTGTCTCCATGTTACAGTCCCATGGAACTCTGGAACACCAGCCCCATGGGCCACTGGGGCTAAGTGATCAGGGGATTTCCCTTGTGTGGACTGTGTACTCCCACTGGCTTTAGCTGGGTAGCTGGAGAGTGTAGGGGGTGGGTCTTGCTCTCTTGCTTCAGGAAGGCAATGGGAAAATGACCTGACTGCTACCCACAGGCAATGCAGCAATGCAGCATTGAGAGTGCCTTGTCTGTGTGCATGCATTGGGTTTAGACCCTGACTTCTCAGTCTTGCCACCCTCAGCTTAGGGGGCAGGGGAGTGTTGAGTCAGCTTTAGGCTGGGAGAGGGATAATACCATGACTGCTTGCACTCACCAGCCCCAGCCAGAGGGAGGGGGAGTATAGTAGTTGCCTGCACTTGCAGACTTTAGCTAGGTTGCAGGAAAATGCTGTGACCATTCGTTCCTGTCCATTCTAGCCAGGGAGTGGGGGAACATTGCAGCCTCTGGAGTTCTCTGGCTTCAGTAGTGCAGTGGGGTATTGCCATGATTGGCTCACCCCTGCATCCAAGCTGTAAGCCTGTGCTAGCAGGTTAGGTGAGGAGTGCAATAATGGTGTCTGACAGTGCTTCTGTTTCTGGGGAGTGTTTCTGCTGTCCACCACCCCTCCAGCTGACGCTTTTAGATTTGAAAATGACTCCCCTTCACATATAATCATGGCACTTTTCAGACCGCTGTTATTTCCCTGGGTCTCCAGGTGAGTGAGACCACATGTCAGCCCTTTGCAGGGAGGGGGTTCTCAGTTTTCTATAGCACTTTGGGACCATTGGATGTCAGCCCCATTGGTTTTCAAAGCAAGGCATTTCAGGGGTTCCTCTCTCTGGTGTAGATCCCAGGAGCTAGGGTGCTTGATATGGGAAGCATCCCTTGCTCCTCTGGGAAAAGTGCCTGTCTGGTGAGATCCCTCTCTAAAGTGTGCTGTCATGCTGGGGGTAGGGTTTCTGGTGAGAGTGTTTCTTTGCCTCTCCTACCTGTCTTGATATAGTCCCTTTTTATTCTTTGTTGTGGAGCGCTTGTTTGGCTAGTTCTAAAGTTCTTTTCAGAGGGAACTGATCTGTATGTAGGTATATATTTGCTGATTCCATGGTAGGAAGTAAGTCCAGGCTCTTGCTGTGCCCCATCTTTAACCACCTTCCCTGTAAATTTTCTTTTCTTTTAAGATTAAGTCTCATTTTCCTGTTTCTTCAGATTCAAATAATTCTTAATTGTATCTTGGATATTGTGAATGTCATGTTGTTGAAGCTCTGGATTCTGCTATATTCTTCTTATGATTGGTACTATTTTTATTTATTTATTTTGCTTTAATTTATTATTTAACATGATTGGGTGCAAAATGAAAATTCTGTATTTAGGCAGCAGCTTAAATCACATTTAATTTCTTATAGATTTTGCTAGGCTGTTTAGAATCTTCCTTATGCATATATGCTTAAGGGGTCAGGGGTAGATTTGTGTAGTTTGTACAAATGGTTTGGGGCACCCTCTCTCTGGCTCCCTTCTTTGTGTGATTTCCCCTAACCTTTCCAGTGGCTGTGGTTGCCCTGAACTCTGTACCCTGGTTTGTAAGGTCTAAAAACTCAGGTTTGTTTGTTTGTTTGTTTTAATTAGCTATTAGGGTTCTGCCTGGCTCAGTGGGTTTGCCCTCAGATGAGAAGCTGGGAAACAAGGATCTTATGTAGGACTCTTCCCTTCTTCCAAGTGTCAGCTTCTCTCAAGAATCTACCTACTCTTGTTTGCTCTCTAGTGTTGATATTGGTATTTTGTTTAGAGTTTGTGGTTGTTATGTGTGGCAGGGTTTGTCCAGTAGGAACTTGCTCTGCTATACCAGAATCAAAACCGGGGACTTTTTTTTTTAACTTTTTATTTTATATTGGAGTATAGTTGATTAACAATGTTGTGTTAATTTCAGGTGTACAACAAAGTGATTCAGCTACATATACATGTATCTATTCTTCAAATTCTTTTCCCAATTAGGTTGTTACAGAATATTGAGCAGAGTTCCCTGTGCTAGTTCCTTATTGGTTATCCATTTTAAATATAGCAGTGTGTACATGTCAATCCCAAACTCCCTAACTATCCCTTCCACCCACCCTTCCCTCATAGTAACCATAAGTTCGTTCTCTAAGTCTGTGAGCCTGTTTCTGTTGTGTAAATAAGTTTATTTGTATCACTTTTTTTTTTTTTTGCAAATGATGTGACAAGTGATTAGTCTCCATAATTTACAAACAGCTCATGCGGCTTAATATCATCAAAGCAAACAACCCAATCAAAAAATGCGCAGAAAACCTAAATAAACATTTCTCCAAAGAAGACGTACAGATGGCCAAGAGACACATTAAAAGATGTTCAACATCACTAATTATTAGAGAAATGCATCAAAACTACAATGAGATATCATCTCACACCCGTCCGAATGGCTATCATCAAAAAAAAGGAAAGAAAGAAACAGGGGATTTTAGATATGTTTCCTCAAACTGTCATCCATCTGATGGAGAATTCTTGAGACTTGCCATGCATAGTAGAATCTACTCATTCTCACAAAATCAGAACTATATTTCTTTTGTGTTAAGAGTAGAGTTGCTTCTTTTCTTAAAATTTGAAATATTTGTATTTAAATATTTCAGGCCTTGAGAAAAGGAGTAATGAAATGTTTACTGTAGTTATAATTTCATAGATTCAAGGTCACTTTTCCTATGGAAAATCACTAGGAAGCTATAGCTACAGAAGTTATCCACCATTCTGCCTGAGAAGTGTGCAGTAAATGTTTATGCTCAAATCATCATCTTGACTATCTATGCACTTTAGAAAGGTAATAATTATGGCAATAAATTAATAAAAACAAAAACACCAATGAACACTTTCCTCCCATATTACATCCTAGGAAGTAGCACATGCTCTGAAAATTGAGAACAGAGTTCTTCGGGAACAACTGAAACAAGCTTTACAGGTAAAAAGATACCATGTTCCTCTGAAATTGTTAACAAGGGAAGAAAATATCTATAAACAACTTTTTAAATGAATAATTTTAACTTTGTAAACGAATAGGTCTATATATTGTATTATTTTGCCAGGTTTAAAGTATTCTCATTTTGTGCAATGGAAATATATTAATAAAATTTAGTATGTATTCTTTCCAAAACAGTAAGCTAAAAAGAAAATTGATATACAAGCTTAAAGCAATTTATTTCTAGATACAAATGGGTTTTTTGAAATTAGCATAATTATTATAGGATATATTGAGATAAGAAACTGGTGATTTCACAGAAGAACAATTAAGGAGGATTTGCTCATCCAAAAATCAATATAAAATATAAAAACACAATAACTAAAGCAGTGTGGTTCTGGATTTGGTACTGAATGAAAAGTCCAGAAACAGATTCAAATGAATATAGTAATTTTATAGTTTATAGTTTTAGTTATTAAAATTACTTCATAGAAGGATAAAATAGTCACAAAAGTAAACTGTGAAAACATTGTTGGGTTTCTAGTTAATGTAATACACTAAAATAAGTTGCAGATTGGTTTAAGATCCAAAAGTAATAAATGAACTGTTAATATATTGGAAAAAACACTGAGTAACAATTACATGTCTTGGCTAGAACAAGGCTTCCTAAGCATTATACCATAAAGGAATATGTTAATATATTTGGCTATATATAAAATAAAACTTGTTATGGTTAAAAAATTCATGAGATATAAAGATAAATGGAAAATCTTTACAAAATGTTTTATATCAAGATCTTTTACAAATCTACAGGAAATATGGATATTCTTCCTCCTAAATAGACAAAGGACACAAATAGGAAAGTCATAATTGAGAAACACACATGGCCAATAAATACATACAAATATATTCATCCTTACTAGTTATCAAATAAATGCATTTTAAAATAGCAGAAGGATACATATTTTTTACCTACCATTTTGTTAAAAATTTAAGGAACAGAAATAACCAATATTTGTGGATTTATGCTTCAATGAGCAGTCTTTCACATACTTCTATTGTCAGTATGGATTGATGATACTTTTCTGGAAGAAGATACATAACAAAAGTCTTGGAAAGACATTGTCTTTACAGTGAACCATTCCACTTCTAAAAATTTATTGTAAAAAAGAAAAAAATGTACAAAGATTTTGTACAAGTATGTAGAATAGAAAAATTTTAATAGCAAATTTTTTTAAATTACCAATATGTCCACTGATAAGAAATTTGTTAAATTAATTAAGGTATATTATTAAAATATACTTCTGTTAGCTATTCTGATTTGGATGTATATTTATCATCATGAAAACATACCTTATGACGTTATTTAATGAAAAGAGTATATTATGCCTCTATGTATAGTATGATCCAATCTAGATAAAAGTTTAAAAATACATATACACGTATGCATTAGCTATAATTAGAAATACTTAAAAAGAGTATATATCAACATGTTAACAGTGAGCTTTCTGTTTGTAGTGAGACTGTGAACTTTTTTCTTTCTTTCATACAAATAACTTTTGTTAATATTAAAAGTGACATTAAAAAATTTATTCTAGAAGAAATAAATTTCTTTTCACATTTTCTTCTATTATTTGACATTACAGATCTTAATTATCTTGGGTACATTCTATGTATAATGTATGCATTTTATTAACTTTTATTGTACCTGTATTACAATTAGAGCCTTAAAAAACAGTGGCCAGTAGAACCTCTTGCGTATAAAAATAGCCCTTTAAGTAGAAGAGGTTTCTTCATAGTTTTTAATTTTAATTTGGATCTGTTAAACTATGGATTATACCAGTGGTTTAACTTAGTTTCCTCTAACTCTGTAAAAATAAAATTAAGAACCAGTGTGGCCATGAATATATGAAGATTCCTGAAAGTTGTCATGTTGGCAGGAAAATGTCATAGAAATAATGCTTGACAAAGTTACTTTTTTAAAAACAGGAAGCTGAAAGAGCTAAGGAGCAACTTGGCTATTTCCAAAATCAAGAAATGGAGTTACTTAAAAGTGAGGGAAAGACCAAGACAACAGCAGAAATGGGTATTGATAAAATAAAAGTTAAAGGTGAAGATTCAAAATATATACCATTGGAGAAAGACACAAGAAAAACACTAGTGGCAGATTCAGGTGGACAAAAAGAAAATGATAAAATTAAACATCCACAGGTAAGGAAATAACCAAAACAGTAATAAGTGTTGTAAGAAATTTAACCTTTTATGTTATTATTTACTTCACTTGTATATATATATATATATATATATATAAGCAGCCATGGCTCATGGGCCTAGCCGCTCCGCGGCATGTGGGATCTTCCCGGACCGGGGCACGAACCCATGTCCCCTGCATCGGCAGGTGGACTCTCAACCACTGCGCCACCAGGGAAGCCCTGTATATTATTTTAAAATTTTTTCTATGCACTATCTTTTGCTTGGAATTTTGCCTTTTGCTTTTTGGTTATATCAGTTCATTATTATCTGGAATTTGAATCTATAAATTAACTGTGTATTGATTTTTGTGGGTTTTTGGTAATCCAGATATTTCCTTTTTTGTTCAGGACAGTTGATCCAATACAGAGTTGTCAGATATAAAATAATGTTTTATCTTTAAAAATTTTTTATTGAGGTATAATTGACATACATTATATTATTTTCAGGTATACAATATGATGATTTAGTATTTACATATATTGTAACTCGATCACCACAAGTCTAGGTAACATCTATCACTATACATAATTATAGAACTTTTTTTCTTGTAATGAGAACTTTTAACATTTACTCTGTTAGCAACTTTCACATATGCAGTGTAGTATTATTAACTGTCATCACTGTGCTGTACATTACATCCCCTAGACTTGTTTATTTTATAAGTGGAAGTTTGTACCTTTTGACTCCCTTCACCCATTTTGCCCAGCCACCCCCCCACACCCCCAGTTCCTGCCTCGGGCAACTACCAATCTGTTCTCTGTATCTGTGTGCTTAGTTTTTGTTTTATTTTGTGTTAGATTCCACATGTAAGTGAGATCATATGGTATTTGTCTTTCCCTGTCTGACTTATTTGACTTAGCATAATCCTCTCAAGGTCCATCCATGTCACAAATGGCAAGGTTTCATTGTTTTTCATGGCTGAATAATATTTTACTGTGTGTGTGTGTGTGTGTGCGTGTGCATGCGTGCATGCACTTATGTGTGTGTATATATATATGTGTGTGTGTGTGTGCATGCGTGCATGCACTTATGTATGTGTGTGTGTGTGTGTATGTATATGTGTGTGTGTATATATATATATATATATATATAATATTTTCTTTATCCGTTCACCCAACAGTGGACACATAGGCTGTTCCCATACCTTGGCTAATGTAAATAATGCTGCAGTAAACATGGGACTGCATATGTCTTCTCCAGTTAGTGTTGTCATTTACTTTGGAAAAATATCCAGAAGTGGATATTTCCTGGATCATCTGGTAGTTGTATTTTTAGTTTTTCTGAGGAACCTCCATACTCTTTTCCATAGTGGCTGCACCAGTTTACATTCCCACCAACAGTGCACAAGGGTTTCCTTTTACCTATTCTCACCATCACTTTGTTATTTCTTGTCTTTATGCCAATAGCAATTCTGACAGGTGTGAGGTGATGTCTCATTGTGGTTTGGATTTGCATTTCCCTGTTGATTAGTGATTTTGAGCATCTTTTCATGTACCTATTGGCCATATGTATGTCTTCTTTGGAAAAATGTCTATTCAGATCATCTGCTCATTTTTTCCTCAGATTGATACTATTTTTTTTTGCAATTGAGTTTTATGAGTTCTTTATGTATTTTGGATATTAACCCTTTATTAGATATATGATTTTCAAATATTTTCTCCCATTTAGTAGGTTGCCATTTCATTATGTTGATAGTTTCCTTTGCTCTGCAGAAGCTTTTTAGTTTGATGTAGTTCCACTTGTTTATTTTTGCTTTTGATGCCTTGCTTTTGGTGTCAAACCCCCCAAATTCAATAAGACCTATGTCAAGGAACTTATCGTCTATGTTTCTTTTAGAAGTTTTATAATTTCATATCTTACATTCAAGTCTTTAATTCGTTTGGAGTTAATTTTTTGTATGGTGTAAGAAAGTGGTCCAGTTTCATTCTTTGCATGTGGTTTTCCAGTTTCCCAGCACCATTTATCAAAGAGACTGTCCTTTCTCCGTTGTATATTCTTGGCTCCTTCATCATAAGTTGATTGACCATATATGCGTGGGTTTATTTCTGGGCTCTCTACTCTGTTCCATTGATCGATGTCTGTTTTTCCCCCCATATCATACTGTTTTGATTTCCATAGCTTTGTAATATTGTTTGAAGTCAGGGTACATGATGCCTCCAGCTTTGTTCTTCTTTCTCAAGATTGCTTTGAGTATTCAGGGTCTTTTGTGGTTCCATACAAATTTCAGGATTGTTTGTTCTATTTCTGTGAATATGCCATTCGAAATTTGATAAGGAATGCCTCAAACCTGATGATTGTTTTCAGTATTATGGACATTTTAACAATATTAATTCTTCCAATCCATGAGCATGGGATATCTTTCCACTTATTTGTGTCTTGTGCCATCAAGGACATATAGTTTTCAGTGTACAGGTCTTTCACCTCCTTTGTTAAATTTATTCCTAGCTATTTTATTCTTTTTGATGCAATTGTAAGTGGCATTGTTTTCTTAAGTTCTCTTTTGGATAGTTCATTTTTATTGTATAGCAATGCAATAGATTTTTGTTAATCAGTTTTGTATCCTGCAACTTTATATTTCTAACAGTTTTTTGGTAGTCTTCAGGGTTTTCTCTGTCATGTCATCTGCAAATAGTGACAGATTTATTTTCTCCTTTCCAATGTAGATGCTTTTTATTATTATTATTATTATTTTGCCCAATTGCTGTGGCTAGGACTTCCAATAATATGTTTGATAAAAGTGGCAGGAGTGGGCATCCTTTTCTTCTTCCTGATCTTAAAGGAATTGCTTTCAGCTTTTCATCTTTGAGTATTACATTATCTGTGAGTTTGTTATACATGGCCTATTTTTTGTTGAGTACATTTCCTCTATACCCACTTTGTTGAGAGTTTTTGTCATAAATAAATGTTGAATTTTGTGAAATGTTTTTTTCTTTTACAGCTATTGAGATGATCATACAACATTTATTCTTCATTTTGTTAATGTGGTATATCACATTGATTGATTTGTAGATATTGAACCATTTCTGCAGCCCTGGTAGAAATCCCTCTTGCTCGTGATGTATGATCCCTTTAACAGATTGTTGTATCAGTTTGCTAACATTTTGTTGAGGATTTTTGCATCTGTGTTATTAAGGGATGTTTGTCTGTAATTTTCTTCTCTTGTGGTGACCTTGTCTGGTTTTGGTATCAGAGTAATGCTGGTCTTGTAAAATGAGTTTGGAAGTATTTCCTCCTCTTCTATTCTTTGAACGAGTTTGAGAAAGATTGGTGTTTATCCTTCTGTGGATATTTGATGGAATTCACCAGGGAAGTGTCCTGGTCCTGGACTTTTGTTTGTAAGGAGTTTTATTTATTTATTTTCTTAAACATCTTTATTGGAGTATAATGCTTTACAGTGGTGTGTTAAGTTTCTGCTGTATAACAAAGTGAATCAATGATATGCATACATATATCCCAATATCTCCTCCATCTTGCATCTGCCTCCCACCCTCCCTATCCCACCCCTCTAGGTGGACACAAAGCACCGAGCTGATCTCCCTATGCTATGCGGCTGCTTCCCACTAGCTATCTGTTTTACATTTGGTAGTGTATATATGTCCATGCCACTCTCTCACTTCGTCTCAGCTTACCTTTCCCCCTCCCTGTGTCCTCAAGTCCATCCTCTATGTCTGTATCTTTATTCCTGCATCTTTACTGTAGACAATTTCTCTGCTTTCAGTAAAAGTATCTGGATTTGAAGAAATCACTGTGAACAAACACTGGAAAATCTGATAGGTTCCAGGGAAAATGATCATTAGCTTTATAAATGTACTGAATATGAGGTTAAACTTAGTAGCAAGAACCCACAAGGCTATTTTCTTTTTTATACTGTTACTTGTATGTATTTATTGTAACAGCATGCACTCTCTGTAGAACATTTAAAATATTCAGAAAATAACAAAGAAAGAATAAATATCCCTAACAATGCCAATTTCCAGAGATAATAAATAAAATTATGGATTCATTATCCTTAATAGTAGTAATCAGTCTGTTCAATTTTTCTTTCTTCATGATTCAGTCTTAGAAGGTTGTATATTGTAGGAATTTATGAATTTATTCTTGATTGTCCATACTCTTGGTGTATAATTGTCATAGTAGTCCCTTTGGATCCTTTGTATCTCTGTGATATCAGTTGTCATGTTTCCTCTTTTATTTCTGATTTTATTTATTTGAGCCTTTTATCTTTTTTTCTTTGTGAGTCTAGCTAATTGTCATTTTTGTTTATCTTTTCTAAGAACCAGCTCTTGGTTTTATTGATTATTTTTTGGTCATTTCTTTAGACTCCATTTCATTATTTCTGATGTGATCTTTGTTATTTCCTTTCTTCTCTGAAAGTTGGGCTTTGTTCTTCTTTTCCTCAGAGTGTAAATTTATGTTATTTATTTGAAATTTTTCTTCTTTGTGAGTTAAGCATTTATTACTATGAACTTTTCTCTTAAAACTGCTTTCATTGCATCCCCTATATTTCAGTATGTTGTATATCCATTTTCTTTTGTCTCAAGGTACTGTTTTAGTTTTGGCTTTGATTTCCTTCTTGACCCATTGGTTGTTCAGTAGCATGTTGTTTAATCTTCACATATTTGTAAATTTTCCAGTTTTCTTGTAATTTATTTCTATTTTCATAATATTGTGGTTGGAAAAGATACTTAATATGATTTTACTCTAATCCTAAATTTGTTAAAACTTGTTTTGTGGCCTAATATGTAATCTATCCTGGATAATGTTCTGTGTGCACTTGAGAAGAATCTGTATCCTGTTTCTTTTGAATGGAATGTTCTATATATATCTGTTAAGTTAATCTGATCTAATATGTCATTTAAAGACAATGCCTTCTTATTGATTTTCAGTTTGAATGATCTATTTGTTGATGTAAGTGGGGTATTAAAGTCCCCTACTATTATTGTATTGCTATATAGTTTTCCCTTTAGGTCAAATAATAGTTGGTTTATATATTTGTTGCTCCTATATTGCATGCATAATATTACATCCTCTTGTTGGGTTGACCCCTTTATCATTATGTAATATGCTTCTTTGTCTCTTGTTACGGTTTCTGTTTCAAATTTTGTCTGATAGAAGTATAGCTACTCTAGCTTTCTTTTGGTTTCCACTTGCATGGAATGTCCTTTTACCATCCCTTCACCGTCTGTGCCTTATTTCTCTTTCTCTCGTCCCTTGTGGTTTGCTTTCTTTAGTGGTATGCTTAGATTCATGTCTTATCATCTTTTGTGTATCTACTATAGGTTTTTGCATGGTGGTTACCTTGAGGCTTTCCTGTAACAAGTTATATTTATAACAGTCTATTTTAAGTTGATAACAACTTCAGTTTAAATACATTCTAAAGCTCTACATTTTTACTCTCCCCCTGCCATGTTTCATGTTTTGGATGTCACATTTTACATCTTTTTGTCTTGTGTATTTCTTAACTAATTATTGTGGTTGCAGTTATTTTTACTGCTTTTGACTTCTGACTTTCACACTAACTTTATAAATGATTCATTCACTACATTTACTATATATTTACCTTTGCCAGTGAGATTCACATTTTCACATGTTTTCTTGTTACTAATTAGTACCCTTTCTTTTTAGCTTAAAGAAGTCACTAAACATTTCTTGTTAGTCTTGTTTAGTGGTGATGAGCTCCTTTGGCTTTTGCTTGTCTGGAAAACTATCTCTATTTCAATTCTGAACAAAGATGTTGCCAGGTAGAGTACTGGATGGGAATCTTTTTCTTTCAGCACTCTATTCTGGCCTGTGATGTTTCTGCTGAAAAATATGCTGACTCCTTTTTTTTTCTTTTTCTTTTGTTTTAATTTTTTGGCCACACCATGCAGCATGCGGGATCTTAGTTCCCTGACCAGGGATCGAACCCGTACCCCCTGCAGTGGAAGCACAGAGTGGAGTCTTAACCACTGGACTGCCAGGGAAGTCCATATGCTGACTGTTTAATGGAGGTGCCCCGTTGCTTTTTTTTTCTTTCTTGCTGTTTTTAAAATTATCTCTTTGTCCTTAACTTTTGACATTTTAATTATAACGTGTCCTGGTGTGGATCTCTTTGAGTCCCATTTGTTTTGAATTCTCTGGCCTTCCTGGATCTGGATGTCTGTTTCTTTCCCCAGCTTAGGGAAGTTTTGTACCCATTATTTCCTCAAAAAAGCTTTCTGCTTTTTCTCTCTCCTTCTTCTGGGAATCCTATAATGTGACTGTTAGTCCACTTGATGTTGTCCTGTTAGTCCCTTAAGCTATCTTCACTTAAAAATTTTTTTTAATTTTTGCTGCTCTGATTAGGTGGGTTCCTGTGCCCTGTCTGAGTTTTCTTATCCTTTCTGCTGCTTTATCTAGTCTGCTCTTGAACCCCTCTAGTGTATTTTTCAGTTAAGTTATTGTATTCTTTAGCTCTCTGGCTTCTATTTTTTAATTTTGATTTTTTTAAATTTATTTTATTGAAGTATACAGTAAGTCCCTTACATACAAACGAGTTCTGTTCCAAAAGCATGTTCATGAGTCCAGTTTGTTGGCATAAGTTCAGGAAAGTTAGCCTACGAACCCAACTAACACAATTGTCTATATAGTACTGTACTGTAATAGGTTTATAATACTTTTCATACAAATAATACATAAAAAACAAACACAAAAAGTAAACATTTTTAATCTTATAGTACAGTGCCTTGAAAAGTACAGTAGAACAGTACAACAGCTGGCATCGAGTGAACAGGCAAAAAGAGTTATAGACTGGAGGAGGGAGTAGAGGTGGGAGATGGTAGAGCTGAAGGATCAGAAATAGGAGAGGGAGGGCAAGCTGCATTTTCACTCATGCTTGACGTTGATGACAGGTTCCGGTTCCTTGCTGGATTCAAGTCTACCTATCCTCTTGAAAAAAGGTTCCAGTGATGTCTAGTTAGTAGCTCTTTTTTTCTTGTCATAGATGACATGGTAGCTCTGGATTGCATTCTGAATGGCTGCTGCAACCTTCATGTGTACTGTTCTACACTCAGGTCCTATGCCTCAAAAACTAACATTGTTGGGCTTCCCTGGTGGCGCAGTGGTTGGGAGTCCGCCTGCCGATGCGGGGGATGCGGGTTCGTGCCCCGGTCTGGGAGGATCCCGCGTGCCGCGGAGCGGCTGGGCCCGTGAGCCATGGCCGCTGGGCCTGCGCGTCCGGAGCCTGTGCTCCGCGGCGGGAGAGGCCGCGGCAGTGAGAGGCCCACATACTGCCAAAAAAAAAACAAAAAACAAAAAACTAACATTGCTTCCTCAAATAAAGAAAATCCCCTTGCCATCTCCTGCATTGTGAATCTCTTCAGTTCTTCAGTACTTCTTCTTCTTGTCGCTCCACTCTCTCAATTATTTTCACTCTTGTTTCCATTATTATCGCTTGGTGCTTCTTAGCAGTACCAGCTACATCACCACCGCTTTTACACTTGCTTCCAGACATCCTGGGCTTGAAATAAAGATACTGTACTACTGTACTCTATATAGTACTGTACAGTAAAGTACACAAAAGCACAACCACTTGTAGAGGATGCACGCACATGACAGTTTACACCAGACATGTGAACTAACTTACGTGATTGGACATGCAAACGCATGTTCACATCTTTGAAAGTTCGCAGTTTGAAGGTTCATATGTAGGGGACTTACTGTAGTTGATTTACAATGTTTTGTTAATTTCTGCTGTACAGCACAGTGATTCAGTTATACGTGTGTGTGCCTGCGTGTGTGTGTATACACACACACACGCAGGCACACACACACGCACATACATTCTTTTTCATATTCTTTTCCATTATACTTTATCACAGGATATTGAATATAGTTCCCTGGGCTATAAATTAGGAACTTGTGGTTTATCCATTCTGTATAATTTATCCCTCCCCTACCCTCTTTCCCCTCTGCTAACCATAAGTTTGTTTTCTGTGTCTGTGAGTCTGTTTCTGTTTTGTAGATAAGTTCATTTATGTCACATTTTAGATTCCACATATAAGTGATATCATATGGTATGTCTTTCTCTTTCTGACTTAGTGTGATAATCTCTAGGTCCATCCATGTTGTTGCAAATGGCATTATTTCATTCTTTTTTATGGCTGAGTAATATTCCATTGTATATATTTACTACATCTTCTTTATCCATTTAGCTGTCGATGGACATTTAGGTTGTTTCCGTGTCTTGGCTATTGTGAATAGTGCTGCTATGAACATAGGGGTGCATGTATCTCTTTGAATTATAATTTTGTCCAGATATGCACCCAGGAGTGTTATTGCTGGATCACATGGCAACTCTATTCTTAGTTTTTTGAGGAGCCTCCATACTGTTTTCCATAGTGGCTGCACCAGTATGCATTCCCACCAACAGTGTAGGAGGATTCCCTTTTCTCCACACCCTCTCCAGAATTTGTTATTTGTAGATATTTTTAATGATGGCCATTCTGACCAGTGTGAGGTGGTACCTCATTGTAGTTTTGATTACCTTTCTCTAATAATTAGAGATGTTCGCTCTATGACTTCTGTTTGGATTTTTCTTGTATTTTTCTTACATTTTCTTTCTCTTTGTTGAAGTTCCTACTGTGTTCCATTCTCCTTAGTTTGGTGAGCATATTATTATGACCATTACTTTGAACCCTTTCTCAGGTGTTACTTATCACTGTTTCATTAATGTTTTTTCTGTCTATTTAAAATTGAAGTATAGTTGATTTACAGTATTGTATTAGTTTCAGATGTACAACATAGTGATTTAGTATTTTTATAGCTCATAATCCATTTAAAGTTATTACAAAACAATGGCTGTATTTCCCTGTACTATACAGTGTATCCTTGTTGCTTATCTATTTTATACATAGTGGTTTGTATCTCTGAATGTTATTTTTGTTTGGTTGGCCTTGTGTAAGGTGACCTTGTTGTTCAACCCTGCCTTAGGTCTGGGTTGTCTCTCAAACCTTTGTTGTTGTCCAAGCAGCCTCTTTTAGTTGTAATAATTCTCAGTTATTGAGGGTATTCCTAGACCAGTGTCTTAGAGGGGAGATCTCATTCCTAGATTCAGGCTGATTTGAAGTGAGACCCTCTGCTAATAGCTTTTAAAGGATGCAAATATGTACAGCCCCATGTGACTGCAAGTGTAAGCCCTGCTGGCCCCCCAGAACTTGGCAAACTAGAGGTGTCCTGGGTAGCAGTCAAAAAATTGGGCTCCAGATGAGTGTACAGGCTCCTTTCTGTGAGATACTGTTGCTGACCAGGGTCCTTGGACTCTTTAATGAATAGAAATTGATGAGGTCAGACAAGAAATTGAGGCAAGGCTTTATTGGGACTCATGCTGCAGCATGAGGGAGTAGAAACAAGTCCATGTGGTCTAATGTAGTGGTGGTCTAATGTGTAATCTAAGTCAGTGTTTCCGTATTGATTTTCTGTCTGGATCATCTGTCCATTTATGTGAGTGGGATGTTAAAGTCCCCTACTGTTATTGTGTTACTGCCAATTTCTGTCTTTATGTTTATTAATATTTTCCTTATGTATTTAGGTGCTCCTGTGTTGGGTACATATATATTTACAATTGTTTTACCTTCTTGGATTGATCCCTTTATCATTATTTAATGCCCTTCTTTGTTTCTTGTTATAATCTCTATTTATTTTTGATATAAGTATTGTTACCCCAGCTTTCTTTTTACAGGTATTACATGGAATACCTTTTTACATCCCGTCACTTTCAGTCTGTTGTATGTCTTAGATCCGAAGTGAGTCTCTTGTAGGCACCATATATATATATATGTATATATATATATAGTTTTTGTATCCAGTCAGTCTGTGTCTTTTGATTGGGGCATTTATTCTGTTTATATTTAGTGTGATTATTGATTAGTATGTTCTTATTGCCATTTTGTTAATTGTTTTGGATTTGGTTTTGTAGGTCTTTTTTCCCCTTCTTTTGTTCTTTTGTGATTTGATGACAATCTTTAGTGTCATGTTTGGATTCTTTTCTCTTTTTGTGTGTGTGTCTATAATAGGTTTTTGGTTTGAGGTTACCATGAGATTTATATACAGGAATCTCTCAATATATATATGATTATTTTCAATTTCTGATTTCTTAATTTCAAATGAATTTTAACAACCCTGTATTTTTACTTTCTTTCCCCCATGATTACTGTTTTTGACATCATCTTTTACATCTTTTTGTTTTGTGTATCCCTTAAATGCTTATTGTGAATATAGATAATTTTACTACTTTTGTCTTTTAACCTTCCTGCTAACTTTGTGTGTGGTTGATTTACTACCTTTACTGTATATTTGCCTTTAGCAATGAGCTTTTTCCTTTTGTACTTTTTATGTTTCTAGTTGTTGTCTTTCCTTTTTCACATGGAGAAGTTCCCTTAACATTTCTTATAATGCTAGTTTGGTGATGCTGAACTCTTTGCTTTTACCTGGTTGTAAAACTTTTGCTCTCTCCATCAAATCTGAAAGAAAGCCTTGTGGGGTAGAGCATTTCTTGTTGTAGGTTTTCCCTTTCATCATTTAAAATATACCATGCCACTCCCTTCTGGCCTGTAGAGTTTCTGCTGAAAAGTTAGCTGATAGACTTATAGGAGTTGCCTTGTACCTAACTTGTTGCTTTTCCTTTGCTTTTAATACTCTCTCTTCATCTTAAATTTTCTCATTTTAATTACAGTGTGTCTTGGTGTGGTCCTCTTTGGGATGATTGTGTTTGGGACTCTCTGTGCTTCCTGGACCTTGATGTGCATTTCCTTTCCCAGGCTAGGGAAGTTTTCAGCTATTATGTCTTCAATTACATCCTCTGCCCCTTTTTCTCTCTTCTCCTTCAGGGATGCCTCTAATGCCAATGTTAATAGACTTGATGTTGTCTCAGAGGTCTTTTAAACTGTCTTAATTTCTTTTTTATTCTTTTTTCTTTTCATTATTCCTTTTTCAGCTCACTGTTCCATTTCTCTGTATTATTTAATCTCCTATTGATTCCTTGTAGTGTATTTTTCATTTTAGGTATTGTATTTTTCAGCTCTGTTTGGTTCTTCTTTTTATCTTCTAACTTTGTTAAGCTTCTCACTGTGTTCATTCTTCTCCCAAGTTGTTTGATTATTTTCATGATTATTACCTTGAACTTTTTGTTGGGTAGATTGCCTGTTTCCATTTAACTTAGTTCTTCTTCTGGGACTTTATCTTGTTCCTTCATTTGGAACATGTTCCTCTGTTGCCTCATGTTGCCTAGTTTTCTGTTTTTCTTTCTGTGTATCTTGGAGAAGGAGCCTTTTGTAGGACATGTCCTATGCGTCCCAGCAGCACACTCCCTTCTGGTCACCAGAGCTGTCTGTTCTAGGAGTGACCCCTATATGGGCAGGCTGACTACCATGAGTAGTCTCCTAGGTGTGACTGGGCCCTGGTCTGGTTCGTTGCCAGGCCTTGCCATGTGTGGAGGCTCTCAAACATTGGTTGACAGGGCTGGGTCATGAAGTAGCTGGCTGTGGGACCCTGGGGGTTTTTAGGGCTAGTCCTGGCCCACTGGTGGGCAGAGCTGTGTTCTGGGGTGGGTGTTTGCTGGGCTGGTATTCCCAGATCTAGTGTCAGCCTGCTGCCATGTGAGGCTGGTTCCTGACAGGGCTGGCTGAGGGGTCCAAAGTATCTCGTAACTGGTGTTGGCCTCTTGGTGGATGGCACCAGGTCTTGGGGTCCTGGAGCTGGTGTCAGTGTCCTGATAGGCAGGACTGGGGCCCAAGATGTCCTAGGGCTAGTGCTGGCTCACTGGTGGGCAGAGCTGAATCCTGGATAAGTCCTGGGTCTCTGGCTGTAGGTCCTTGGGAGTCCCAAAGCTGGTGTTTACTCACTGGTAGGTTGGGTTAGATCCCAGAGCCACTGGCTGCGGAGCCCATGGTATCCCAGTGCTGGTGCTGGCCTGCTGGTGAGTAGGTCCAGGAACCAGGGGGTTGCAGCACAGGTGCAGGCCTCCTGGTGGGCAGCTGAATCCTGATAAGGTAGGCTGCAGGGTTGTGATGATCCTGAGCTGGCATTTGCCCACTGGTGGTGTGGGTCAGGGCTCAAGGGATCCCAGAGCTGGTGCCCACCCACCATTATGTGAATCCACCTCCTGGGCCTAGTTCTGACCCACTGGTAGGCCACTGGTAGGTCCTGGTATCTCTGGCTGTTGGACCTAGGGGTACCGGAAGTGGTGTCAGACTGCTGATGGGCACGGCTGGTTCATGACATAGCTAGCTGTAAGATCTGGGGTGTCCTGAAGCTTGTTTCAGTCTGGTGGTGGGTGGGGCCAGTTGTCCGGGCAGCTGGCTGATGGGCCTGAGGTGGCTAATACCTGATGTTCGTCTGCTAGTGGGTGGGTCTGGGGCCCAGGGGGTCCCAAGGCTGGCGTCTGCCTGTTGGTGGGTGGGCTGGGTCCTACCATGGCAGGCTGCAGGCTGCAGTGGTCCTGGGGCTGGTGTCTGCCTGCTGGTGGATAGGACTATGTCCCAGGGTGGCTGTGGGCTCAGGGTATCTTAAGGCAGCTAGTGGGTATGTCCCTGCCTGGCTAGTTGCTTGGCCTGAGAACCTTGGTTCCAGTTCTGACAGACTGGTGGCCGGGGCTGGGTCCCAGTGCTAAAAAGCTAGAGGGAGTATTCCAAAGTGACATTTGTTCTACCAGTGTCCATGTGGTAGAAAGAGCTCCCCAAAATGGCTGACACCATTTGATGTGTCCCCATGGTGAGCTCCAGTTGCCTCCTGACTTTCTGGTAGGCTCTCCAAGATCAGCAGGTGGGTCTGACCCAGGCTCCTTTCAAATTATTGCTTCTACCATGACTCCTGGACCACGTGAGATGGTGTTTGTGCCCTTTAAGAGTAGAGTCTCTATTTCCCATAGCCTTGTGACTTTCCCGAAAGTAAGCCCCATTGACCATCAAAGCTAGATATTCTGGGAGCTTGTCTTCTTGGTGTAGGACTCCTGGGCTGGGAAGCCCAGTGTGGGGCTTGGACCTCCTGTTTCTTAGGGATAACCTCTGCCATTGTAATTATCCTCCCATTTTGGGTTACTCACTTGGGGCTATGGATCTTGACTGTACTGTGATTCCACCCCTCTGACCTGTCTTGTTGTGGTTCCTTCTTTATATCTTTAGTAGATCTTTTCTGCTAATCATCCAGTTTTTCTCATCAATAGTTGCTCTGTAAATAGTTGTCATTTTAGTGTGCCCATTAGAGGAGGTGAGCTCAGGGTGTTCCTACTCTGCCATCTTGGCCAAGCTGAGCCTCTGTGTATCTTTTAAAACCCAGGAGATATATTATCCTTAGCCTGTTATCTAGCATCAATTTCACATTTGTATTACTATTACTGAACAATTATAATTTCTTATTTAATATTCTTACAGATTATGAAAATGATTCTTTAGTTACAAATAAATGTTGTTCATATAATCTAATAGCAGATGTTTCGTAATTCTAAAGCTCAGAGAAGGAAAGAGCTAGCCCTGCTATTTCAGATCTTTCACAGATCCTCAAGTCTCAAGATGGATCACCTTTTTTAAACACTTCAAATGAAATTTTAACTGATGAAGATCTATCCCATCTACTTTCATCAAAGACCCATGATAAATCACTTACAAGAATATTATTGAGCAAAGAAATTCAAGATTCACAGTCTGTTGGAACATTGCTTCAAGGGAATGAAACAGTAACAGCATCATTCATTTCACCCCCTGTTGTTAAAATAAAGACTCTGGGTACTGACATCTCAAAGGTAAGATACAGTACAATAACTTGAAAGCTACTTATTTTAATTGCTATACTCCTTCAATATTTTGAATAAATGTTAATTAAAAACATCAATATTTTCTTATTTAAGTGGAATAAAAAGTTTGCCTTTTGATACAACCTGTTTTATATTTAGGATTTTTTTTTTTTTTTTTGAGGTACGCGGGCCTCTCACTGTTGTGGCCTCTCCTGTTGCGGAGCACAGGCTCCGGATGTGCAGGCTCAGCAGCCATGGCCCACGGGCCCAGCCGCTCCGCGGCATGTGGGATCCTCCCGGACCGGGGCACGAACCCGTGTCCCCTGCATCGGCAGGCGGACTGTCAACCACTGCGCCACCAGGGAAGCCCTAGAAAATTCTTATTTTAAAATTTGGGGAAAAAGGGAAATGATCAAATTGCTGCACATATTTAACATATGTTCACAATTTTTTTATCATTTAAGTTATTAAAGTGGCCTTATAAAAATAATTTTTTAAAGCCATTTGAGTTTCTCTAGAGATTGAATCAGGTGAAAATATAAATCTAAACTAGAATCATAATAAAAAATTATCAACATGATGTATTTGGAATTATTTATGAGGAAGAATCGCAATATTGCTTGGTGGGTCCCTCCACACCATTAAGTGTTCCCAAATGTCTCTCAGATCCATTAATTGTTCTCATTTTTAAATTTGATACATTCAGGAAATAATGAAAAGTAAAATGTTGCTGTAATGATATAGATATGAAAGAAGGTAATTAGAGTTCTAAGATGTATAATTTGTAATTACTTATTTTAACTTTTGTAATTAAGGCTGATATTTTAGAAGAGAATTTACGAAGTAAGATTAAAAAACAAACTTACGAAGAAGCAAGAGAATTTCAAGGTAAAAAGATTTTCTGTTTTGTAAGATAAAAATGTTAATGATTGTGTGTTCCCGTATTAGAAGTAAATGAAGTGAGAACATTACTAAATGTAGAAATAACTTCTTAGACAGTCATGAGATAATATACAAATATATTGACCAATACGTAAAAATTAATTTGGTGAGTTAACATATTACTCAGTCTATCTTAACTAAAATTTTTGTAAAGGGATTCCGATAGCTTTGTTTCAACCAAATAACAGTATATGGCATTATGAATTCTTAACATCATATTATACCAAAAATTCATCAGGGTATAAGCAGGAAAAAAGATGATTTGTGTTATAAATAAGTAATATTTTAGCTAAGTATTTTGGGTGTTTGATGTATAATATATTTTTTTTAATGTAAGTTTATTCTTCTTTTCCAACATGTATAGCTTTTATAACCAACCCATATCTTATTGCATTGGCCGGAACTTCCAAAATCAAATTAAATGGTTGTGATGTAGAGTGCAGGAGTATCACTCTTCTTTTGTGCTTTGAACTGAGAGTGCCTCTACACTTTCACCTGTGATGATTGGTTATCTGAGAAAAGTGTCTTATAGTTTTCAGTGTGCAGATATTTGACCTCCTTGGTTAAATTTATTCATAGGTACTTTATTCTTTTTTATGGCTTTTTATTGAAATATAATTGGTTAATATATAACATTAATTTCAAATATACAACATAATTTTTTTTTTTTTTTTGCGGTACGCGGGCCTATCACTGTTGTGGTACGCGGGCCTATCACTGTTGTGGCCTCTCCTATTGCGGAGCACAGGCTCCGGACACGCAGGCTCAGTGGCCATGGCTCACGGGCCCAGCCGCTCAGCGGCATGTGGGATCTTCCCAGACCGGGGCACTAACCCGTGTCCCCTGCATCGGCAGGTGGACTCTTAACCACTGCGCCACCAGGGAAGCCCACAACATAATTTTTTTAATTTAAATTTTTTTATTGAATTATAGTTGATTTACAATGGTATGTTAGTTTCTGGTGTACAGCAAAGTGATTCAGATATATATATATATATATATGTGTGTATATATATATATATGTATATGTGTATACACACATACACATATATTCTTTTCTTTTTAAATCTATTTTATTTATTTATTTTTGACTGTGTTGGGTCTTCATTGCTGTGCACAGGCTTTCTCTAGTTGCGGTGAGTGGGGGCTGCTCTTCATTGCGGTGCACGGGCTTCTCATTGCAGTGTGCGGGTTTCTCATCATGGTGGCTTCTCTTATTGTGGAGCACAGGCTCTTGATGTGTGGGCGTCAGTAGTTGCAGCATGCGAGCTCAGTAGTTGTGGCTCACAGGCTCTAGAGCACAGTTCAGTAGTTGTGGCACATGGGCTTAGTTTTTTCGCAGCATGTGGCATCTTCCCAGATCAGGGCTCGAACCCATGTCCCCTGCATTGGCAGGCAGATTCTCAACCACTGCGCCACCAGGGAAGCCCCACACATATATCCTTTTTCAGATTCTTTTCCATTATAGGTTATTATAAGATATTGAACATAGTTCCTTGTGCTATACAGTTAGCCCTTGTTTTTGGCGGTACGCGGGCCTCTCACTGTTGTGGCCTCTCCCGTTGCGGAGCACAGGCTCCGGATGTGCAGGCTCAGCGGCCATGGCTCACAGGCCCAGCCGCTCCGTGGCATGTGGGATCTTCCTGGACCGGGGCATGAACCCGTGTCCCCTGCATCGGCAGGCGGACTGTCAACCACTGCGCCACCAAGGAAGCCCAGTTAGCCCTTTTTTATCTATTTTATATATAGTAATGTGTATCTACTAATCCCAAATTCCAAATTTATCTCTCCCTGCCTTTTCTCTTTGTTAACCATAAGTTTGTTTTCCATGTCTGTGGGTCTGTTTCTGTTTTATAAATAAGTTCATTTGTATCATTTTAAAAGATTACATAAATAAGTGAGATCATATGATATTTCTCTTTCTCTGTCTGACTTACTTCACTTAGTATCATAATCTGTAGGTCCATCCATGTTGCTACAAATGGCATTATTTCATTCTTTTTTTATGACTAATATTCCATTTTGTGTGTGTGTGTGTGTGTGTATACATATATACACACCACCTCTTTATCCATTCTGTCGATGGACATTTAGGTTGCTTCCATGTCTTGCCTGTTGTAAATAGTGCTGGTGTGAACATTGGGGTCCATGTATCTTTTTGAATTAGAATTTTTCTCTTTTCCAGATATATGCCCAGGAGTGTGATTGCTAGATCATATGGTAACTCTATTTATAGTTTTTGAAGGGTCCTCCAGACTGTTCTCCATAGTGGCTTTACCAGTTTACATTCCCACCAACAGTGTAGGAGGGTTCCCTTTTCTCCACACCCCCTCCAGCATTTATTATGTGTAGACTTTTTGATGATGGCCACTTTGACTGATGTGACGTGATACCTCATTGTAGTTTTGATTTGCATTTCTCTAGTAATTAGCAGTGTTGAATATCTTTTTCTGTATGTGATGACCATCTGTATAACTTCTTTGAAGAAATGTCTATTTAGGTCTTCTGCCCTTTTTTGATTAGCTTGTTTGTTTTTTTGATATTAAGCTATATGAGCTGTTTATATATTTTGGAAATTAATCCTGTGTTGCTTGCATTGTTTGCAAATATTTTCTCCCATCCTGTAGGTTGTGTCTTCATTTGGTTTATGGTTTCCTTTACTATGCAGAGACTTTCAAATTTAATTTGGTCCCATTTGTTTATTTTTGCTTTTATTTCCATTACTGTAGAAGACAGATCCAGAAAAATATTGATGCAATTTATGTCAAAGAGTGTTCTGCCCATGTTTTCCTCTAGGAGTTTTATAAATAGTATCCAGTCTTACATTTAGGTCTTTAACAACATAATGATTTGATATTTGTGTATATTGTGAAGTGATCACCACAGTATGTCTAGTTAACATCCATCACCATGCATAGTTACAAAACATTTTTTCTTGTGGTGAGGACTTTAAAGATCTACTGTCTTAGCAAACTTTCAAATATTCAATACAGTATTTTAATTATAGTCATCATGCTGTACATTATGTTGTGGTTTTGATTTGCATTTCTCTAATGATTAGTGATGTTGAGACTCTTTTCATTTACCTTTTGGCCATCTGTATATCTTTAGGAAAAATATCTATTCAGATCCTCTGCCCATTTTTTAATCAGATTAGTTTTTGTTGTTTTGCTATTGAGTTGTATGAGTTTTTCACATATATTACATATTAACCCCTTATCAGATACATGATTTGCAAATATTTTCTCTCATTTGATAGGTTGCCCTTTTGTTTTGTTGTTGGATTTTTGCTTTGCCAGAGCATTCCAGTTTGATGTAGTCCTACTTGTTTATATTTGCTTTTTTTGCCTTTGATTTTATTGTCAAACCCCAAAAATCATTTCCAAGACCAATGTCAAGGAGCTTACTGCCTATGTTTTCTTCTAGGAGTTTTATCATTTTAGGTCTTACATCAAGTTTTGAGTTAATTGTGTATGGTGTAAGATGGTAGTCAATTTCGTTCTTTTGCACATGGCTTTCCAGTTTTCCCAGCATCATTTATTGAAGAGACTGTCCTTTTCCCATTGTATATTCTTGGTTCCTTTGTCATAAATTAATTAACCATATATGTGTGGGTTTGTTCTAATTTCCCTTTTGGCTGTTTTTGATTCACTGGTTGTTTAAAAGTGTGTATTTAGATTCCACGTCTTTGTGAATTCTCCAATTTTTTTTGCTATTAATTTCTGTCTTTTTAATATTTATTTATTTATTTGGCTGCCCTGTGTCTTAGTTGTGGCATGCAAGATCTTTGTTGCTGTGTGTGAGATCTTCGTTGCGGCATGTGGGATCTTTTTAGTTGCGGCATGCAGGATCTTTTAGTTGCGGTACACAGGATGTTCGTTGCAGCATGTGGGATTTTCATCACGGCATGCAGGCTCTTAGTTGCAGCCTACAAGATCCAGTTCCCTGACCAGGGATTGAACTCAGGCCCCCTGCATTGGGAGCACTGAATCTTAATCACTGGACCACCAGGGACCTCCCTTTGCTATTAATTTGTGGTGTCATTCCATTGTGGTAGGAAAATATACTTGAAGATTTCAGTCTTCTTAGATTTGTTAAGACTTGTTTTTGACCTAACGTGTAATCTATCCTAGAGATGGTTCTGTGTGCACTTAAGAATAATGTGTATTCTGCTGCTGGGTGAAATGTATGTACATTTGTTGGACTATAGCGGTGTTGAAATCCTCAACAACTTTATAGAGTTGTTTTCCAGACTTTTTTTGTTCCTTTTTTGGGGTCATATTTCCCTGTTTCTTGTTGTTCCTTGATACCTGTGTTGCTATCCGCATATTTGAAAAAACTATTTCCTCTCCTTCTCTTTACAGACTGGCTTTCTATTGTTTATTTTCTTGACTGATTTTCTTTAACTTATTTGTTACTCAGGTATGATTAACATATAAGACTTCTGTTTCCTTTATTTTCACCCTCTTACACCCCCCAGCTTTATTGAGATATAATTGACATGTAACATTTTGTAAGTTTAAGGAATAAAACATGGTAATCATACACACATATATTGCAAAATAATTGCCACAATAAGGTTAGTTAACACATCAATCATCTGAAATATTTTTTGTGGTAAGAACATTTAAGATCTACTCTTTTAATAACTTTCAAGTATGTAATACACTGTCATTAACTATAGTCACCAGGCTGTACATTAGCTCCTCAGAACTTATTTATCTTATACCTGGAAATGTGTACCCTTTGGCCAGTATCTTCTCATTTCCCCCACTTACAAGCCCATGGTAACCACCATTTTACTCTTGGTTTCTGAGTTTGGTTTCTATGATGTTAATATGGGCTTGTCATATAGCCTTTATTATGTTGAGGGACATTCCTTCTATGCTCAATTTGTTGAGAACTTTTCTTGTAGTATTCTTATCTGGCTTTGGTATCAGGGTAATGCTGACCTCATAAAATGAATTAGGGAGTGTTTTCTCATCTTCAATTTTTGGAAAACTTTTTGAAGGGTTGGTATTAATTCTTCTCTAAATGTTTCATAGAATTCACCAGTAAACCATCTAACCCTGGGTTTTTCTTTGATGGGAGGTTTTTATTACTGATTCAGTCTCCTTAGTATTAATTGGTTTGTTCAGATTTTCTGTTTCTCCACGATTCAGTGTTGATAGACTGTATGTTTCTTGTAATTTATCTGTTTCTTCTTGATTATCCAATGGTGGTGTACAATTTTTATAGTATTCTTATCCTTTTTATTTCTGTGGTGTCCATTATAATTTCTCCTCTTTGATTTATTTTATTTACTTGAGTCTTTGTTTTATTATTTCTCTGTTGAAAGGTTTCTCAATTTTGTTTAACTTTTTAAAAAAACAGCTGTTACTTTATTGATTTTTGTATTATTCTTCTAGTCTCTATTTCTGCTTTGATATTTATTTCCTTTCTTCTGATAACTTTGGGCTTGGATTTTTTTCTTCTTTTTCTAGTACTTCGTTGTAAAGTTAGGTTGTTTGTTTGAGATCTTTTTTCTAAATATAGATGTTTATTGCTTTAAACTTTCTTCTTAGAACTGCTTTTGGTGCATCCCATAAATATTGGCATGTTGTTTTTCTTTTCTTTTTTTTCAAGATAATTTTTTATTTTATCTCCATTTGTTCTTTGACTCACTGGTTATTTGAGAGTGTATTGTTTGATTTGCTCTTACCTGTGAATTTTCCAGTTTTTCTCCTGTTATTGATTTCTTTTCTGCAACCATTGGGTTCAGAAAAAATACTTGGTGTGATTTCAGTGTTCTTAAATTTGCTAAGATTTGTTTTGTTACCTATCATATGATCTACTCTGGAGAATGTTCTGTGTGTTCTTGAAAAGCATGTGTATTCTGCTGCTGCTATTGGTGGAATGTTTTGTATATGTCTGTTAGAGCTCGTTGGTCTAACGTATAGTTCAAATTCAATGTTTCCTTATTGATTTTCTGTCTAGATGATCTATCCATTGTTGAAAGTGATGTGTTGAAGTCCCCTTCCTCAACAGAACTATTTTCTCTTTTTTCCCTTCAGATCTGTTAGTATTGCTTAACATGTTTAGGTGCTCTGATGTTGGGAGCATTTATATTTATTGTTTTATTTTCTTGATGAATTGACCCCTTTATCATCATATAATTACCTTCTTTGTCTCTTGTTACAGTTTTTGAGTTAAAGTCTATTTTGTCTGATATGAGTATAGCTATACTTGCTCCCTTTTGGTGTCCATGTTGCATAGAATGTCTTCTTCATCTTTTCACTTTGAGCCTATGTGTCCTTAAAGATGAAGTGAGTCTCATGGAGGCAGCATGTAGTTGAATCTTATTTTTTTATTTATCCACTCAGCCACTTTGAACATTTTGATTAGTGAATTTATTCCGTTTACATTTAAAATATTTATTGAGAGGCAAGGACTTGCTAATGTGTCTTATTGTTTTCTGGTTATTTTATATTTCCCATGTTCTTTTCTTCCTCTCTTGCTGTCTCCCTTTGTGAATTAATGATTGTCTGTAGTGGTACACTTTTATTCCCTTTTCTTTATTTTTTATGTATCAGCTGTAGGATTTTGCTTGTCATTTTCATGAGGCTTACATAAAACATTGCAGATATAACAGTCTTTTTAAGCTGATAATGTCTTAGCTTTGATTACATATAGAAATGCTACCCTTCTACTACCCCCCAATATTTTATGTTTTTGATGTAACAGTTTACCTCTTTTTGTATTGTGTATCCATTAGAACTATACTTATTTTTAATAATTTTGTCCTTTAGCTTTCATACTAGAGCTGAGTGATTAACACACCACCATATTACAGTATTAGAGTTTTCTGAGTTTGCCTATATATCTATCTTTATTAGTGTGTATTATATGTTCATGTGTTACTAATTAGCATTCTTTCATTTCACGTTGAATAACTTTTTTTAGCATTTCTAATGTAATGCAAGTCTAGTGATGATTGACTTCCTCAGCTTTTGTTTGTGACAGTCTGTCCTTCAGTTTTGACAGATACCTTTATGAGTTAAAATATTCTTGGTTGCAAGTTTTTTTTTTCTTTCAGAACTTTGAATATATTATCCCACTGTCTTCTGGCCCACAAGGCTTCTGCTGTGAAATCCACAGATAGCCTTATGAGGACTCCCTTGTATATGAGGAATATTTGTTTTCTATTGCTGGCTTTAAAATTCTCTCTTTGTGTTTGATTTTAGACATTATTTAGATAATGTCTTAGAAATGATCATTTGGGGTTGAAATTTTGGGGTGACTTATTAGCTCATGAACCTGGATGTCCAAATCTCTCTCCAGATGGGAAGTTCTCAAACATTACTTTTAAATAAGCTTTCTACCCTTTCTCCCACTCTTCTCCTGAAATTCCAATAATGCATAGATTCTTTTAATGGTATACCATAGTTCAGGTAGGCTTTCTTCACTCTTTCTTATTCTTTTGTTGTTGTTGTTTTCCTTTTACTGGATAATTTAAAACAATCCATCTTCTACTTCACAGATTTTTTTTCTTTAGCTTGATCCATTCTGATGTTGATGCTCTTTATTACAACTTTCATTTCATTAATTGTATTCTTCAGCTCCAGAATTTCTGTTTGATTCTCTGCTATGTTTTCTGTCACTCTGTTAAACTTCTTATTTTGTTCATGTGTTGTTTTCCTGATTTTATTGGATTGTCTGTGTTTTCTTGTGGCTCACTGAGATTCCTTAAACATTTTTTTGAATTATCTTTCAGGCTAAGTGTAGATATTCATTTCTTTGGGGTTGGTTACTAGAGAATTATTTGTTTCTTTGATGGCGTCATGTTTCCTTGATTTTTCATATACCTTGGCATCTTGCTTTCCTGGCTTTGCATTTGAATAAGCAGGCACCTCCTTCAGTCTTTACTTATTGGCTTAATGAGAGACATACCTTCATATGTCCAATCTGCTTGGTATTCTGGGGCTTTCTCAGGCTTTTTCTAGGGATGTGCCTGCTCCACACTTCTTGTCACATTTTTAGGGAGGGGGAATTCTTAAGATTATATTCCTTCTCTCAGTCCTACAAAGCCAGGCTATGTGCTGACACCCTCCCATTTGTTTACTTTCCCCAGAGTGGTGCTGAATAATAAAATTTTATGTGCTTCCTCCCAATATGGCAGAATTGAGGAAGCTTTCTGAACATGCTCACTATCTGCAAAGGCTCAATCTTGCTCCCACTGAGTGTACACAAAGTGATCCAGCCATGTGGTGTGTGTGTGTGTGTGTGAGGTACACTTAGTGTTGATGGTGCCCACGGCAACTTGAGGGTATCCACAGGTGAGGCTTTCCCAGTGGCTTGTGGATGGGCTTCCTGATGATTCCACAAAGTGATTAGTAGGATTAACATCCCTTTGATGCCTCCAAGAGTCCTGGATGCTCTTCTCCAAACACCTCCCTACCTTCTAGTTTTTCAGTAAACCTCACCTTTCTGGATAGGGTAAGAAAGAAGCTGGGCTCTTCGGCAGCATCCTGAATAGCTGGGAAAGCCAGTCACTCACTCACATGCTCTCACTTTCTCCCATGGGAGAAATCATAGGCCAAGAAAGTCTCTCTTGGAACTGAGCTTTGCTTCCTTGGAGTGATGTGGTTAAAGAGAAACTAGTCTTCTTATCCTCTTTATTGCATCAAATCTTGGATTTTTGTCGTTGTAGTTGCTCCAACACTGTGCCAGAACTTCTCTGCTATACTCGCAGACTTCCACAAAGACACTTTCATCTGTGGGTAATTGTAAAACTTAGTGTCCTTTGGGGAGAAGAGGATAGAAAAGTCTTATTTTGCCATTTTGATGATATCACTCCTCTGTTTTCTTATTGATATTTTGTTTGGATGTTCTATCCATTATTGAAAATGGGTATTGAAATCCACTGTTATTTTGTTGCTCTCTCTTTTTCCAATCAGTTGTCAATGTTTGCTTCATATGTTTGGAGGTTCTGATATTGGGTGCACATATATTTATAAGTGTTATATCTTCTTGATGAATTGGCCCTTTTACTGTTATACGATGGCCTTCTTTGTATCTTTTGATAGTTTTTGTTTTAAAGTCTATTTTGTCTGATACAAGTTTTGTCTTTCAGTTAGCATTTTTATGGAATATCTTTTTCATTACTTCACTTTCAGCCTGTTTATGTCTTTAAACATAAAGTTATTTTCTTATAGATGGCATATAGATGGGTCTTTAAAAAAATTGATTCAATTTTTAAAAATTGGTATCTTTCTGTGTGTGTGTGTGTGTGTGTGTGTGTGTGTCAAAAATAGGTATCTTTTGACTGGGGAGTGTATTTTTATTTAAAGTCATTATTGATAGGGAAAGATTTACTCTGATCATTTTGTTAATTATTTGGGTCTCTTTTTAGCTTTCTGTCTCTCTTTTCCTCTCTTGCTCTTTCCTTTTTGTTCTGTTGATTTTTTTAAATTTTCATTTTCATTACTTATTTTTTCCTACATATCTTTTATAGATACTTTCTTTGTGGTTACTATAGGGCTTACATAAAGCATTCTATAGTTATAATAGTCTATTTTATATTGACAACAATTTGATTTCAATTTCACACAGTAACTCTACTGTTTTACTCTCCTTTTAATGTTCTTGTTGTCACAAATTATATTTTGTATTTATTAACATGTTTTTATAGTCTGTTTTGTATACTTTTGTGTTTCTGTTTAGATTCCATTAATTTCAGTTTGAATGACTCTCTCTGGTATTCCTTATAGAGCAGTGGTGATAGTGGTGATTAGCTCTCAAGCTTTTGTTTATCTGGGAAAGTCTTTATTTTTGCTTTGCTTTTTAAGAATTGTTTTGCTGGATAGAGTGTTATTAGTTGGCAGGATTTTTTTTCTTTCAGCACTTTTAATATATCATCCCACTCCTTTGTTGTCTTCAGGGTTTCTGCCGAGTAATCTGTTGGTAGTATTGTAGGGGTTCCTTGTATGTGAGAAGTCACTTTTCTCTTACTGATTTCAAAATTCTCTCTTTGTTTTAGACTTCTGATGCTTCGATTATAATGTGCCTTGGTGTGAACTTCTTTAGGTTTCCTTTTTGGAGACATTTAGGTTTCTTCAAACAGGGTATCAATTTTATCTCCCAGATTTGGGGAGTTTTAAGCGATTATTTTCAAATAAACTTTCTTTCCCTTTCTGTCTTCTTCTGAGACTCTGTAATCTGTATACTGGTTTGTTTTATAATGTACTATTTTTCCTTTCAGTTCTTTACTTTTTCATTTTTATCTTTTTTCTTTCTATGATAGGATAATTTCAAATGACCTGTCTTCAAGTTTGCTGATTCTTTCTTCTGTTTTATCAAATCTCGTATTGAACCCCTCTACTGAATTTTAAATTTCAGTTATTGTATTTTTTAGCTCCAAAATTTGTGTGGTGTTTTTTAAAATATTTTCTCTCTCTTTGTTGAAATACTCATTTTGTTCTTGCAACATTTTACTGAGGTAGTTAAGAGTTTTTATGATGGGCATTTTGAAATCTTTGTCAGGTAATTCATATACATACATTTCTTTAAGATAAGTTTCTGGAGCCTTTTATTGGACCATGTTTCTTTCTTCTTGTTCCTTGACACTATGTGTTAATGTCTGCACATGTGAAAAATCTACCACCTCTCTACAGACTGGATTCATAACAGAGGAAAACCTTCTCCAATCAGCCAGGCTAGAGGTTCTGGAGACCTGTCACACCTGTTGTGTTGATGTGTCTTCCCTGGACTTGTGTATGTAAATTCTTAATTAGAAGGGGTTCTCTCTTTTACAGGAGTTCATGATCTCTTGCTCCCTCTGGTATCTCTCTCCTGTTCTGCAGACCCTGTGGAGCAGCAGCATACCACCCAACTCTTGTTTGTTTGTTGGTTTTGTTTTCAGCAGTCCCCAGGCTTGTAGTGTATGTGGAGGCTGGTCAGTGCTCTGAGAGATACAAGACAGATAACAGTCCCTTGGCATAGTTCTTTGAAAAGTCTGAACATTGGGCATATATTTGAGTCTTCTTCCTTCCCCAGGGAGAATCTTGGAACTGTTTTCTCAAATGCATTGTTCTGAGCTGGGGAGAGGAGCTTTGACTTTTGAGTGCATGCTAGTCTAAACTGTCATCTTTGTTCTTAGTGGTCCCTAAACAACTAGAATATTCTGGGTCCCATTAGTACATCAAGACAGGCAATACAGAAGCTAGGGCCTCAGGCATCCCCCTGAAAAGCTGAAATATGGGTGAATGTTCCAATTCTTTCCCTCCCCAGGAAGAAGCTGGGATTGGGAGTGGGGGTTGCCTGCTTGTATACTAGCTCATATTGAGTGTATACTCACTGAGTGTATACTAGCTCATATTATCACCTTTGTTCTCAGCAGCTCCCAACCTTGGGCCCTTTCCTCTCAATGCTGAGATTCAAGCCAGACAGAAACCAGTCCCACAGTAGCCCCGCAAAAAGTCTGAACTTTGGACACATGTTTTAGTCCTTTTCTTCACTTCCCAGGGGCAAGCTGGGAGCTGACATTTTCCTCCTGATTAGTGGTGCTGTGATAGGATGAAGAATTATTGCTAGAGGGCATCACACATTTACCTTCTGGCTTCTGTGTTGCTGGTTCATCTTCGACCCATTGTGCAGGAACCTCTCACCTGGTCTCTGCATTTCTCACAAAGAGAATTGGTCCTTGTATTGTTGTTGAATTGCTATCTCCATGGGGAGGAGAGTCTAGGGTTTTCAGTTCTGCCATCTTCCTGATGTCACCGTCTTGACTTCTTAACTTAGATGTGGCCATGTGATTTCCTTAGGTCAGTTTAGAATGAATCGGTCATGTGTGGAAGCATTAGGGGCCAGTGTGTGCTTCCCTTCATTCTCTCTTTTCCTTTGCTGCTGTGGCTAGGAATGTTGCAGATAGTAAGATTTATATCAGTCCTAGTTCCAAAGTGATAATGTTGAGCAGAACCTCTAGGTAAACTTTAATGAACATGGAGTAGGGACAGGAAATAGATCTTTGTATTTAAGCCACTGGAATTTTACAATTGTTTGTTACTTCAACATAATCTCACCTGTCTCAATTTATACAGTTTGCAATGATACAATCATAAATGATATGGCCGATTCTTTGTTCTGTTCTTCTTTAGCTTGGGCATCAGGGTACTGTTAGCATTGTAAAATGAAATGGAGAAAAATGTGTCTTTTCCTAAATTTTTTATAGTTTATATAGCATAGATGTTCTGTAATCCTTGATGGTTTCATAGACATTTCCCCTAAAACTCTTTAGCCTTATGACATTTTTAGCAGTAGATTTTCAGTATTTTCCCCTGAGGATATTAGTCTATTCAAGTTTTTTTTGCATTTCATTAAATATATTTGGTAATATATTTTGTTAGAATGTTATTTACTTTGTCTAGACATATCATTTTTGATACAAAGATATATAAAATATTGTCTTATAATTTTAAAATATCTTCTATTTTCTGTAGTTACATTCTTTTTGTATTTCTTGTATTTACTGGAAGACGTAAAAGTAGTGGTTTAGAGCTCAGGCTCTGGAGCTGAACTTCTTGGGTATGAATTCAAGCTCAGCCAGTTATTAATCATATAACTTTGGTTAAACTAATTACCTTCTCTGTCCCTCAGTTTTCTCATGTACAGATGAAGGAATAATATTTTGTGCTTCAAAGAATCATTTTGATAATTAAGACATGAACTTGAGAACTTAAAGTGGTCCCAGACAGACATTTTCACAAGTTTCTGATGGAATCCAATGTTCCTTCCCTTTTAAAAAATTTAGCTTTTTACAGAACAATAACAACACTGATAACAAAAGTACTGTGGTTATTGACAGGCTTCTAATGCTTCTTCAAATCCCAGAGCAATCATTCTCCTGAAATCAGAGTAGACAGAAATCATGAATTCTAATTCTAACTGGTGAAAAGTGGACTGTGCCCTTGGCACTCTCTTCTTTTAAACTTCTAATTAAATTACCTTGTATGATTTTATAACTCATACTATTCTTCTTCTTTTAGTTCTAAGATTATCCTAGCATTAGCAAGTAGGAATTTATCCAAGATAATTACTATGGCTTTATGACATGACCCTAGTACTAGTAGTCATTGAGAAGTTCCCTACTGTTTAGTTTAGTATGACAAGATGTCCCATGCTGTCTTGCACATTTCCTGTCTTGCACATTTCCTGTCTCATAGCTGGAATCAGCTATTTTTCCTAGGAGCTGTGATTTTTTTTTAATGGGAAATGTTATTAGAAACCAAGATCTGAAAACTAATTGTGCCCATTGGTACTGGGGTAGCTTTGAGGTACACTGAGCAGTCAGACTAGAAAATACAAATACACGTGTGTGTCTATATGTGTATATATATATTTATACACACGTACATATACATATTCGTACATACATATACCTACAAACACACACATGTGTGTATGTGCATGCATATATACATAGACATATTTAGAAATTATGAGTTTCTTACAGATACTTTCAATTCTAATCTATCCCCTCAAGGCTTGTTCTTGCCTTCTTCCACTTCTGTGTGCATGTCCCTTCTTTCATAGTGTAAATCCTGACTTCGCACAACATCAGCCTATTTACTTGTTTGCCCAATCCTGTAAAACTCTAAAAATGTTTTAGAACTGACTGATTAGCTTATACCATTAGAAAAACAAACCATGTAAAATATTTCATGATTTTATTTCTCTTACCCAAGATTGAGAGTGTAGTACTGTATTCATGAGTTAGTTGGATTAGTGCCTTTTTAAGTTCAGTTGGTTTATTTCTTAAGTTGCTTTCCTGTTTAGTGCGCTCGTCATATCCTTGTTAATATAATTTTTTGGAATATATAGAATATCAGCCTACTTTCAAAAGAGACCGAGAGAGAGGGAGAGGGAGAGGGAGAGGGAGGGATGGAGAGAGAGAGAGAGAGAGAGAGAGATCATCTTTTCCTGAATCCCTTCCCCTACATTCCCCAGTTTACCTCTTCTGTTGCAAGTAACCATCTATTATATCGTTTTCTGGTTTATTATTTCTGTATTTCATTTTGTAAATGTAAGTGTCTCTATTTTTCTTAATTTTCCCCCTTCCCCTTCTTTCTTACCTCAGAGGTAATATGCTAGATATCTGCTTTTTCACTTTTATTTTTCACTTAACATTCTTTCTTGGAAATTCTTTCATGTCAGTTTCTAGAAAACTTTTTCATTCATTTTTACAGCTGTATATTTATAGTTTATAGTATATTTCTTAGGTTATTCAAGCAATAGTTCAAGCAATTGAATATTATGCAATTACAAATGATGCTCTGATAAGTAACCTTGTGCATATGTTTCTTCATTGTTTGGCCTATGATTGTAACCTAAAGTATAAATAACCCAAGAAAACTAGAGACTAATAGAAATATATTCAAAACACTCATTAAAACTTTTCTCACAATTTTCATGTCATACCTAGCATTATGGTAATTATTTTTAACTTTTATCAAAATGAAAGAAAGTTCTGCTGTACACTTGTATAAAGTTGAAGTTTAGGTATTTCACAATAGATATATATTTTCTATTCAGTGGGCTAAATGCATTTCTTGACGTAGGTTTTGATGAAGCATCAGATGAAAAGCTTATGCTTAACCATCAGGGTTCAGTGTCAAAAAACCAAACACAAGTAAAGAAACAAAGAACTTTCAAAAGGGAAAGACTCTCTAGTAAGTACAATAATTATAAATAACTTCATATTATTTTAAATTAAACTCATCAGAAGATCTTTTTTCTTTGCTTCCTGAAGATAATATCTCAGCATATATTTTGCAGAAATTTTACATGTTGTTTTTTGGTTTTGTTTTTGTTTTTGTTTTTTTGCGGTACACGGGCCTCTCACTGTTGTGGCCTCTCCCGTTGTGGAGCACAGGCTCCGGACGCGCAGGCTCAGCGGCCATGGCTCATGGGCCCAGTTGTTCTGCGGCATGTGGGATCTTCCCGGACCAGGGCATGAACCCGTGTCCCCTGCATCGGCAGGCGGACTCTCAACCACTGCGCCACCAGGGAAGCCATACATGTTGATTTGAAGTATGAATACCCTAAGACAACTAGAGAGCAAAACTGAAATTATTGATACAATTTGGTTGGAATTTCTGATCATAAGACTATTTCATTCTCAGTATCCATTAAGGGCAATAATAGGTCAATAGTAGTCTCACTAAGGCTGTGCACCTTTTAGCCAACCTGGGAAATTTCTGCTCCAAAAGATCAGTGGGTGCTTCTAACCTATGTCAGTGTCTTTTTGCTATAGACTTCAATGGGTGAAAAGAGGTCAGTAGCTTAAAAACCAAATGGGGATCAGGTGGGTCTAAGGGAAGGCAGCTTTAATGGCCTGATGGAAGTCCTCCAGAGCATCCTGTTGGTTGGGTCTCCACTCAGAGGTAATAGCCTTTATGCTAACCCCACAGATATGTGCCATCAAACCCCTGTGGGCAGAATGCAAATGTGTTAGTAGTCAGAGAGTCCCATCAATATTCAGACTTTTTTTTTTTATAATTTGAGGAAGGGAGGGCCAAAAGATATGCAAACATCTCCTCTAGAGTAAGATTTTTATCTGCTACCCTGGAATTTCACTTGGATACTAAGTCCTTGTCTATATTAATGACCCAGCCATGTTGCCACATATGGATCAACAGGGTGTGCCATCCAGTGGGATGGTGCCTTTGCCTGGGCCCACCAGAAGGATGTCATCAATATAGTAGAAAGCTATTATTCCGTCTGTGAGTGGGACTTTTTCTAAGTCATGCTCTATCCATTGAAGATAGGCAGATGGGGAATTTAGGGAGCCCTGTGGAAGGACATTAGTGGCATATTTCAATTCTACATAAGGGTGAACTGATCCTGGTCATTTGCATGAAGAAGGATGCTGAAAAGAGAGTTCAAGTTGTTGGTTGCTGTATACCAAGTTCCGTCACCTTGGGCAATAGCTTCTGTGACAGTCACAATGCCAGTGCCAGGTTGGTACTAACACTGTGCAGCCTTAATTACTTAGTCTGTGGCACCTGACGTTTTGTGCACAGGCCTGTTAAATGGAGAAATAGTCTATGGAATTTGTTGGCTTCTTTAAGCTCAGCAACAAGGGCAGTTATTTCTTTTTTGCACCCAGGGAGTCAGTATTGTTTTTGGTAGATACGGGCACTAGGTTCTGGTAGTTGGGTCGCTCAAGATCTTCCACCTGCCCCATTAAAATATCCTAACTGCAGCAAATCCCGTCACAACATGAGAGTGGATGCGAGTGGTGGGTCACATAAATAATACATCTATACCGACAATATATTCAGTAGTAGAGGCCATAACAATGCACTGTACGGTAGTGTGGCCTGGAAAAGGTTTCTGTTTGTGGTGGTGGCCCCAAACCAGACAGCATTATCTGTTTTCCCCTCATCCTGGTGCCAGGGCTTGTGGGGATTACAGTTATCAGTGTGCCGCCATCCAAAAGGCCCAAGAAATGTAATTCTTGCCTGCCTGCAATTTGTACTGGAATAGGCCCTCATATATCTTCACTGGGGATGTAGGAACCTTGGTATAACCCTATCTTGTTTTTTATTTTTGAAAGCTGTGATCAGGGTCAGTGTATGTGGAGTTCTTTGATCCATCTCAGAATTCACTGATAAAGGTAGCGAGAATAGCACTCGTATTATTCATAGCGGCCACTACAAAGTGGACTGTAGTGGGGCTACATGCTGAGTCCTCATGGCCCATCATCTAACAATGAATACCTTGGTGGAGAGCATTAATTTACTGCTTTCAGACCCCACTGTATGGTAATCAGACCCATAGATTTTTAGGTAAGGTCATTGCCCATAACATCCAGTAGAGGGAGCATTATTACCATTTTTACATCACTTTTTCTTTCTGGGCAGCAATTTCTGCATGCCTGAAAATTTGCCAGTTAGGATCTGACTGTGTCACAACTGACTGACACAACTTATGAGGAAATTTGATTGAGCTTGATAACCAATAGGATTCACAAAAGTGAACTTAGAAATCTGAGTCTGGTAAGACCCAAGTCTAAGTTCTCTCCAGGTCACTGGGCAAAGTGATTCCAAAGTCCTATACATTCTTTTATTTAAAAGGCAGGAGTCTCGGTGTCAGGACTTAGAACTAACAATAGTCATAGAGTATAACTCAGCTTTCAGGGTCTCTGATGACTTTTAGGTCTGTCTCTGGAGAACCATAGCCATTAGCTAGGGAATTGTTTCCCTAGCTCTTTTAAGAGTCCCTCTGTTAGATCTCTAATTTGACTCATCAGTGGAACTTGACCAGAGTTTGGAGGCTAAAGTGAGGGTCCAATGTTCCCTTCAAACTGAAAGTCTTATTTAACAATTTGTGAGAACTTTCTAAGAGTGCTCTGTGGCTTCCACCAGCACTTTCTGAGGCTCACTGGCTAAGTGTCCCTTTGGATCCTCACACTCTTGCAGTTGATCCATTTGCAAAGTCCAAGGGTGGCCCAAATCTTCTCTCACACCTCCTAAAAGTACTTTGTAGGATCTACAGCATTATATTGATCACTTTGCTCACTGTACCAGTTTCTCAGAGAGCTAGAGAGCTGCTGGTTGTCAAGTTGGCCAATTAAGATAACAAACTAAACAAAGTAAAATTCTGCCTTTTTTCACTTACTCTGATAGTATAAGCAAGAATCTAAACAGAAAAGGGCTGAAGCTCTACCAGTCTTCCATTTTCCCCACAGAACAGCACTAGGCAAGGGTCAGGTGTATCATTATAGATAGGAGAGAGTGGGCGCAACATCTCACTGCCCCAAACAAAAGGCTCCTGCTGTTTTAAGGACGCTGGGCCCAGGGGAAGGATGAGGAGGCAGAGTTTGGAGCAGATAAGTACTTTACACCGAATCAGACTGAGAACAGTGTCTTCCAGGTCTACCTTTAAGGTGGTGTAGGTAGAGGCATCCGAACAGTACAGGTTCAGTACATCTGAACCTCTGAATGGAGGTTCCTAGGCCAGAATGCAGATAAATGTAAGATCATGGTCATCTAGAAGTGGAGGTTAAGGGTCAGCCTGACTGCAGCTACTTCTAGTGCCTGCAGTGTATACATCAAGTCAGTGTGGGGTTGGAAGCTTTTCCCTATAAGAACTGCCAGGTAGGTTTGTAATTGCTTATGGGGCTGAAAGATCATATACAGGGTTTTGACTTGCAGTTGGAACCTCAGTGTATGTATACACACACACACACACACACACACACACACACACACACGCACGCACACATTCATAAGTACCTATACCTACATACACATAAAAGTGAACATATATATGCATATACACATACATAGGCATATTTAGAAATTATGTGTTCTTACAGGCACCTTCAATTCCAGTTAATACCCCTAGGGCTTGTTTTTGCCTGCCTTCATTTTATATGTGGATGTCCTTCCACAGTGAGAATCCTGACTTTGAGCAACATCAACACATTTATATATTCGCTCCATCCTATAATACTTCTAAAATTGTTTCAGTCACTTAGCTGATACCACTAGGGAAAAAACCTACTAAATTTTTTGTGATTTTTTTTTTTTTTTTTTTTTTGCGTCCCACTCTCTTGCCTAAGACTGAGAGTATATGTCAAATACTGTTGATGAACTACTTGGATTTGTGCTTATTTTTTTCCTGCAGTAGGTTGATTAAGGTTGCTTCCACCGTTAGTCTTTTTATTTTTTACTTTAGTTTTATTTTTGGAATATGTAAAACATGAACCTTTTCTAAAAGTAATAAATATGCAAAAAAAATATAAAGTATCATTTCTTTCTTATTCCTTCCCTACATTCCTTAGTCCTCACCCTCCTTTAGTAGGTATCCAACTAAATTGTTTTTTGGTTTGTCTTTTCTGTGTTTCATTGAAAAAATAACTTTTTTTCCTCTTATGTATTTCTTATGTCCCTTTCTTTCTTTTACAAAAGGTGAAAAAGATAGCATGCTAGATATTCTTTTTTTTTTTTTTTTTTTTTTTGCAGTACGCGGGCATCTCACTGTTGTGGCCTCTCCCGTTGCGGAGCACAGGCTCCGGACTCACAGGCTCAGTGGCCATGGCTCACGGGCCTAGACGCTCCGCAGCATGTGGGATCTTCCCAGACTGGGGCACGAACCCGTGTCCCTGCATCGGCAGGTAGACTCTCAACTACTGTCACCAGGGAAGCCCTAGATATTCTTTATTTCAGTTTTTTTTTCATTTATTGTTGCCTCCTAGAAATCCCTCCAATTCGTTTTATAGAGACGTTTTGCATTTCTTTTACAGTAGTAGGTACACTTGTTTATATTACATCATATACCATAATTTATACTTCACCGTAGTTTATAATATATACTTTAATTTATTCAACCAGTCTTCTATGCTTATATATTTTGCTGCTTTTAGCTATTTTGCAATTACACATAATACTGTAATGAAAAACTTGTACTTACACATTTTCTTTTTTTTTTTTTAAGAAGTCAACATAGGTTTGTGTTTTTTTTAACATCATTATTGGAGTATAATTGCTTTACAATGGTGTGTTAGTTTCTGCTTTATAACAAAGTGAATCAGCTATACATATACATATATCCCCATATCTCCTCCCTCTTGTGTCTCCCTCCCACCCTCCCTATCCCACCCCTCTAGGTGGTCACAAAGCACTGAGCTGATCTCCCTGTGCTGTGCGGCTGCTTCCCACTAGCTATCTATTTTACATATGGTAGTATGTACACATTTTCATTGTTTGGCCTATAAATATGTATTTACCTAAAGTATAAATAACACAAGAAAACTAGAGACTAATATAAAACATATTTGATGCCTAGGAATATTTATGAAACACTGAGACGGTTTCAACATACATCTATCAAAAATGATCTCACAATTTTCACGTGGATCTAGCATTGTGGCAACTTACTTAAAACTTTATAAAAATGAGAGAAGATGCTGCTGCATAATTATTATAAATTTGAAATTAGAGATTTCACAATAAATCTATTTTCCCATTTAAGTGGAGTGAATGTATCTCCTTTGTAGCTCATGATAAAGTACCAGATAAAAAGCTTATGCATGAGAATCAAGATTCAGTGTCAAAAATCCAACAGCAATGGGCTTCCCTGGTGGCGCAGTGGTTGAAGGTCCGCCTGCCGGTGCAGGGGACATGGGTTCGTGTCCCGGTCCGGGAAGATCCCACATGCCACGGAGCAGCTGGGCCCGTGAGCCATGGCCACTGAGCCTGCGCGTCCAGAGCCTGTGCTCTGCAATGGGAGAGGCCACAACAGTGAGAGGCCCGTGTACTGCAAAAAAAAAAAATTCCAACAGCAAGTAAAGAAAGAAAGAAATCTCAGAAGGGAAGGACACACTAGTAAGTATAGTAATTATAGATAATTTTTAAATATTTTAAATTAAACTCATCAGATGAGCTTTTTTGTTTGGTTCATGGATATGTATTTGGGCATATATTTTATTTTATTTTTAAAATTAAGTCAATTTATTTATTTTTAATTTTTTGGCCTCGCTGCATGGCATGTGGGCTCTTCGTTCCCCAACCAGGGATCAAACCCACGCCGCGTGTGGTGGAAGTGCAGAGTCTTAACCACAGGACCAGCAGGGAAGTCCTGGGCATATATTTCATAGAAAATTTCTACTTTGACCTAGAGTGTTAATACCCTAAGATAATTAGAGAACAGAAACAAAAGTATTGATACCTTTTGATTGAGATTTCTAGTACTAAGATTATTTTAAGGCCTTGGGTTATGTATTCAGTATGATTCAATAACAGACCATCAACTGACTCTTAAAGGGTGTACACTTCTGAGCTCTCTCCAGTAGATTTGGGTCCATAAGTTCAGCAGTTAACTCTGACCTGTCTGTGGCAGTGTCCTTTAGTCATAGCCCATAGTTGGTGAACAAAGAGGTGCTGAGACTTGTAATTCAAACAGGAGATGTGGATCACAGGGACCAAAGGAAATGGTCAAATTCAATGTCATGAGATTTTACCATATGTTTTCTTCAAGAAATTTTATAGTTTTAGGGCTTAAGTTTCAGTCTTTAACCCATTTTGAATTAATTTTTGTGTATGATGTAAGGTAAGCATCCAACTTTATTGGTTTACATGTAGATATCAGTTTATTCACCTATTTCTTGGAGACACTGTTCTCTCCCCATTGATTGGTCTTGACACCCTTATTAAAGGTCATCAACTATACATATGAGGGTCTAAGCTCTTTAATCTATTCCATTGGTCTGTATGTCTGTCTTTATGCCCCTACCACACTATTTTGATTACCTGTGCTTTGTAATAAGTTTTGAAATTAGTAAATGCTAGACGTATAAATTTGTTATTCTTTTTCAAGATGTTTTGGCTATTTGGGATCCTTTGAGATCCTGTATAAATTTTAGCATGGGTTTTTCTATTTCTTCTGCAAAAAATGCACTTGGATTTTTATAGGGATTACACTGAATCTGTAGATTGCTTTGGGTAGTACTGAGACCTTAACTTTCAAATCCAGGAACGTGGGATGTTTTTTCATTTATTTGTCTCTTCTTTAATTTCTTTCAGCAGTGTTTTTTAAAATTAATTAATTTTTATTGGAGTATAGTTGCTTTACAATGTTGTATTAGTTTCTACTCTACAGAAAAGTGAATCAGCTATACGTATACGTATACATATATCCCCTCCTTTTTGGATTTCCTTCTCATTTAGGTCACCACAGTGCATTTAGTAGCGTTCCCTGTACTATACAGTAGGTTCTCATTAGTTGTCCATTTTATACATAGTATCAATAGTATACATAATATCAATAGTATACATAGTATCAATAGTGTATATATGTCAATCCCAATCTCCCAATTCATCCCATCCCCTTCCATTCCCCCTTGGTATCCATACGTTTGTTCTCGAGTCTGTGTCTCTGTTTCTGCTTTGCAAATAAGATCGTCTATACCATTTTTCTAGATTCCACATATATGTGTTAATATACAATATTTGTTTTTCTCTTTCTGGCTTCACTTCCATGTTGTGGCTATCGTCAGTAGTGCTGCACTGAACATTGGGGTGCATATAGCTTTTTGAATTATGTTTTTCTCTGGGTATATGCCCAATAGTGGGATTGCTGGGTCATATGGTAGTTATATTTTTAGTCTTTTAAGGAACCTCCATACTTTTCTCCATCATGGCTGTATCAGTTTACATTCCCACCAACAATGCAAGAGGGTTCCCTTTTCTCCACACCCTCTCCAGCATTTACTGTTTGTAGATTTTTTTGATGATGGCCATTCTGACCAATGTGAGGTGATACCTCATTGTAGTTTTGATTTGCATTTCTCTAATAATTAGTGATGTTGAGCATTTTTTCATTTGTTTGTTGGGCATTTGTATGTCTTCTTTGGAGAAATGTCTATTTACGTCTCCATTTTTTGATTGGGTCGTTTTTTTGATATTGAGCTGCATAAGCTGTTTGTATATTTTGGAGATTACTCCTTTGTCAGTTGCTTCATTTACAAATACTTTTTCCCATTCTGAGTGTTGTCTTTTCATCTTGTTTATGGATTCCTTTGCTGTGCAAAGGTTTTAAGTTTAATTAGGTCCCATTTGTTTATTTTTGTTTTTATTTCCACTTCTCTAGGAGGTGGATCAAAAAAGATCTCACTGTGATTTATGTCAAAGAATGTTCTGCCTATGTTTTCCTCTAAGAGTTTTATAGTGTATGGCCTTACATTTAGGTCTTTAATCCATTTTGAGTTTATTTTTGTGTTATGGTGTTAGGGAGTGTTCTGATTTCATTCTTTCACATGTAGCTCTGTTTTCCGAGCACGACTTATTGAAGAGGCTGTCTTTTCTCCATTGTGTATTCTTGCCTCCTTTGTCATAGGTTAGGTGACCATTGGTGCATGGGTTTATCTCTGGGCTTTCTATCCTATTCCATTGATCTATATTTATGTTTTTTTGCCAGTACCATGCTGTCTTGATTACGGTGGCTTTGTAGTATAGTCTGAAGACAAGGAGCCTGATTTCTCTGGCTCCGTTTTATTTTATTTTTATTTTTTTACTGTTCCTTTTTTTCTGGCTCTGTTTTTCTTTCTCAAGATTGCTTTGGCTATTTGGGGTCTTTTGTGTTTCCATACAAATTGCAAAATTTTTTGTTCTAGTTCTGTGAAAAATGCCATTGGTAATTTAATAGGGATTACATTGAATCTGTAGATTGCTTTGTGTAGTATAGTCATTTTCACAATATTGATTCTTCCAATCCAAGAACATGATATATTTGTCCATCTGTATCATCTTTGATTTCTTTCATCAGTACTTTATAGTTTTGCATGCAGAGGTCTTCTGCCTCCTTAGGTAGGTTGATTTCAGCAGTGTTTTATAGTTTTCAGTGTACATGCCTTTTGCCTCCTTGGTTAACTTTATTCCTACATATTTTATTATTTTTGATGAATTGTTTTCATAGTTTACTTTTCATATTGTACATTAATAGTTTGTAAAAATGTAAATGATTTTTACATGTTGATTTTGTACCCTGAAACTTTGCTGAATTCATTTATTAATTCTCATGGGGTTTTTTTGTGTGTGTATGCATGTGTGAATCTTTAGGGTTTTCTTTGTATAAGGACATTTTATCTATGAACAGATAATTTTACTTCTTCCTTTCTAATTTTTATATCTTGTATTTCTTTTTTTGCCCAGTTGCTGTTGTTAGGACTTCTAGTACTATGTTGAATAGAAGTGGTGAGAGTGGGCATCCTTGCCTTATTTTTTATCTCAAAGGAAGTTTTTAGTTTTTCACCACTGAGTGTGATGTTAGCTGTGGGCTTTGCATATATAGTCTTTATTATATGTGGGTAGTTTGCTTTTTTTTTTTTTTTTTTTTGGGGTACGCGGGCCTCTCACTGTTGTGGCCTCTCCCGTTGCGGAGCACAGGCTCCGGATGCGCAGGCTCAGCGGCCATGTCTCACGGGCCCAGCTGCTCTTCAGCATGTGGGATCTTCCCAGACCAGGGTACGAACCCGTGTCCCCTGCATCGGCAGGTGGACTCTCAACCACTGCGCCACCAGGGAAGCCCGGTATTTTGCTTTTAATCTTAGTTTGTTGAGTGTTTTGTTTAATCATAAAAGGATGTTTAATTTTCTGTATCAGTTGAGATGGTCATGTGTGGTTTTTTTTCCCTTCATGCTATTAATGTGATGTGTCACATTAATTGATTTTCATGTATTAAATCAACCTTGCATTCCAGGAATAAATCCCACTTGGGTGTGGTATTTAATCCTTTTAATGAGCTCTTGAATTCTGTTTGCTAGTATATTGTTGAGTTTTGCATCTGTGTTCATCAGGTATACTGGCCTGTAATTTTCCTTTCATATAATCCCTTTGTCTGACTTTGGTATCAGGTTAATACTGGCTTCATAGAATGAGTTTAAAAGTTTTCCTATTCATTTTTTTGGATGACTTTGTTGAGGGAGGACTAGTGTTAATTTTTTTAATTGTTGTTGTTAATGTTTGGTAGCATTCTGCAGTGAAGCTGTCTGGTCCTGGGTTTCTATCTGTCGGGAGGTTTTTGATTACTGATTTAATCTACTAGTTACTGTTCTTTCAGATATTCTGTTTATTCATGATTCAGTTAGTAGGTTTTGTGTCTTAGAATTCATTTTTTTCTAGGTATTTCAGTTAGTTGGCATACAGTTGTTCATAATATTCTCTTATAATAATTTTTATTCCTATGACATTGGTTGTAATGCCTCTTCTTTCATTTCTTATTTAATTGTTTGAGTCTTTTCCCTTTTTTCTTAGCTAATCTAACTAAATGTTTTCAATTTCGTTGGTCTTTTCATAAAACCAACTCCTGGTTTTATTCATTTTCTTTATTGTTTTTCTCTTCTCTGTTTCACTTACCTCTGCTCTAATCTTTATTATTTCCTTCCTTCTGCTATCTTTGGGTATAGTTTTATCTTCTTTTTGTAGCTCCTTGAGTTGCAAAGTTAGGTTGTTTATTTGAAATATTTCTTCTTTTTTAATGTAAGCATTCATAGCTATAAATTTCCCTCTTAGCACTGCTTTCATTGCATTGCATATATTTTGTTATGTTGTGTTTTCATTTTCATTTGTCTCGATAATTTCTAATTTCTCTCACAATTTCTACTTTACCCATTGATTTTTTTGAGAATATATTTTTATATTTCCCACATATTTGTGGATTTTCAAGTGTTTCTGCTACTGTTAATTTCTAGTTTCTTTCCATGGTGATCAGAAAAGTTATTTTGTGTAATATCAGTATCCTGGAGAATGTTCCATGTGTACTTGAGAAAAATGTATTCTGATGTTGTTAGGTGGAGTTTCTTTTGCATATATCTATAATGTCCAATTGGCCTATAGTGTTGTTCAAATCGTCTAATTGTCTTATTGATCTTTTTTCTGGTTGTTCTTTCCATTATTGAAAATGAGGTATTGAAGTCTCCTACAATTTTTGTTTTATGGTCTGTTTTTCCATTCAGTCTGGTTAATGTTTTCTTCATGTATTTAGGAGTTCTCATGTCTGATGAATATATGTTTATATATATAAACACTATAATGTTTATATTTATGTTACATATTCCTGGAGAATTGACCTTTTTATTATTATATAATGTCTTACTTTGTCTCTTTAACAGGTTTTGACTAAAGTCTCTTCTGTCTGATATTATAGTATAGCCATCACTGTTCTCTTTTGGTTATCATTTGCATGGAGTATCTGTTCCCATCCTTTCACTTTCAGTCTATATATTTCCTTAGACCTAAGTGAATCTCTTGTAGACAGCATTATAGGTGGGTCTTATTTTTTATACGTACAGCTACTCTGTGTCCAGGGAGTTTAACCCACTTACATTGGTAGGTTGTGTGTTTCTAAGAATTTATCCATTTCCCTAGGTTATCCAATTAGTTGGCATACAGTTGGTTAGGAAAGGACTTACTTTTGCCATTTTGTTAATTATTTCCTGTGTGTCTCATAATTTTTTGCTCATTTCCTATTTTATTTTCTTCCTTTGTCTTCCATTGATTTTTTTTGGCAGTGGCATGCTTTAATTCTCTTCTCATTTCCTTTTGTGTATTAGTCTTCTCAGGTTGCCATAACTGAAAGCCATAGACAGGGTCACTTAAAAAGAAAAACAAAATTATTTATTACAGTTCTGTAGGTGAAGTCCAAAATCTAATCTAGTAAGTTAGATTTCATTCTGAGATGTCTTTTCTTGGCTCATAAGTGTCCACCATCTATTGTGTACCCACATGACCTCTTCTTTGTGTGCAAATGGAGAGAGAGAGAGAGAATGAAAGCTCTGGTGTCTCTTTTTATTAGGGCAACAATCACATCAGATCAGGGTCTTACCCTTATGATGTCATTTAACCTTAATTACTTCCCTCCCCCCATCTCCAAAACCATCACATTGGAGGTTACGGCTTCAACATATGAATTTTGGGAGATACAAACATGTATCCATAACATGAATAGTCTATAAATGTTTTTGTTATGGTTACAATAATCTATTTTATACCAGTAACAAGTTAACTTCAAACACATACATACTTCAGTCACTAAACTGTACTCCTTTAAAGCTCTTTCCCCTCACTTTATTTATTGGTGTCACAAATTACATCTTTGTATACTGTGTGCCCATTAACATAGATTTATAGTTATTTTATGCTTTTTCTCCTAATTCTATATAAGAATTAAAAGGGAAGTTATACATCAAAATTTCAGTAATATAGGTTTCTACATTTGTCCATATATTTACCTTAACCAAAACCTTTATATTATCATACAGCTTCATGATGCCATCTAATATCCTTTCATTTCAACTTGAAAGACTTCCTTTAGTATTTCTGGCAGAGCAGGTCTAGTGGTATGAACTCCATCAGCTTTTGTTTATCTGTGAAAGTCTTAATTTCCCCTTCAGTTTTGAAGGACAGTTTTTCCAAATATCGTATGCTTGGTTGACAGTTTTTTCTTTTGGCACTCTGAAAGTATCATCCCACTGTCTTATGGCCTGCAAGGTTTCTGAGAAATTCATTTATAATCTTATAGAGGCTCCCTTGCACATGACAAATTGTATTTCTCTTGCCTCTTTTAAGATTTTCTCTTTTTCCTTGACTTCTGACAGTTTGACTACATTGTGTTTCGGTGTTGGTCTCTTTGGGTTTTTCCTAGTTGGAGTTTATAAAGCTTATTGAATTTGTATATCCATTTCTTTTTAAAATTTGGTAAGTTTTGTCATTTCTTCAAATAAACTCTCTGCTCCCTTTTTTCTCTCTTCTCTTCTGGGACTTTCATAATGCATATCTTGGTCCACCTGATAGGGTCCCATAAATCCTTCATGCTCTCTACAATTTTCTTAATTCGTTTTTCTTTTTGCTCCTCAGATACAATGATTTCACATGACCTGTCTCCCAGTTTGCTGATTTTTTTTCTGCCTGATCAAGTCTGATGGTGAACCCCTTTAGTGAATTTTTCAATTCAGTTATTATATTGCTCAGCACCAGAGTTTTTCTTTTATAGTTTCTATATCTTTGTTGATATTCTAATTTTGTTCATGCTTCATTGTCCTGATTTCATTTAGTTTATATTTCTTTCAGCTCATTGAGAATCTTTAAGACAGTTGTTAAAATTCCTTGTGAAGTAATTCACAGACTGTGGGTTTTTAGGGTTGGTTTCTGGAACTTTATTTTATTCCCGTGATTGGGACATGTTTCCATGTTTCTTTGTATGCTTTGTCATATTTTGTTGAGATTTGGGAATTTGAAAACATAGCTATCTCTCTCAGTCTTTTCAGATACAGGGGAACACCTTGACTAATCAGCCTGACATGGAGGTTCTGATACTTCTCAAACCTTCGCTGGGGATGTATCTTCTCTGGGCTTGTGTGTACTCTTTGATTCTAGTATATATGACTTTTTGTGTGTGTGTGTGGTACGCGGGCCTCTCACTGTTGTGGCCTCTCCCGTTGCGGTGCACAGGCTCCGGAAGGGCAGGCTCAGCGGCCATGGCTCACGGGCCCAGTCACTCTGTGGCATGTGGGATCTTCCCTGACTGGGACACGAACCCGTGTCCCCTGCATCGGCAGACGGACTCTCAACCACTGCGCCACCAGGGAAGCCCTATATGACTTTTTTTTAACTCTTCTAATTTCCCTAAGAGGATCTCTCCTGTTTCTTCTCAGGAGATTTTTGTTTTGGTTTCTATTGTATTCCTCCACCTGTAATCTCTTGCTCCTCCATCATTTGCAGAACTTCATAACCCCTGCAGCTCTAATGTGTGACGGCACTTGCCTTTGTTTTCAGCAGTCTCCAACCTGGTATCTAACTATGGAACTGTCCCCATCAGGTTTCCAGATCAGGCAAGACAGCAACCAATGAGTCAGACAGTGCCTAGACATGCCAGAAAGTTGGATGCAAGTTTCACTCTTTTCATCCCAATGGAGGATCTGGAAATTGCGAGACTTCTTTGTGACTGTGGCACACTGTGCCAGGGAGATGGTGGGGCTAACTAAGCTGGGCAAAATGCCATGACCCTTCCTACCCTCTTGGGTACAGTTTTTCTTGGTCAGTAATTCACTTGGATGATGCAGCTTCTTAACTGGTTTCTAGAGTTCTCATAATGGTATTTTGGTCTGTATATTGTTATTAACTTTGTGTCTCCATAGAGTAATGAGGGTCTGGAACTTCCTAGTCCTCCATCTTCCTGATATTTTATCCTATAATTAAGTTTTATCTTAAGTATAAAAGTCCTACATAGGAAATATAGAGAATGATAGAAAGCACATGTGATGCCTAGGATTATTAATGAAATAATGAGACAGTTTCAATGTATACCCATTAAAACTCTTCTCTTTTCATATTAGATCTAGCATTATGGTAATCTACTTATAAGTCTATAACATTGAGAAGAATTTATGCTGTACATTTGTTATAAATTTGAAAGTTAGGGGTTCACAATAGATCTGTTTTTCTATTTATTTGATTATATGCTTCTCTTTATGTAGCTCAGTTTGAAGTACCAGATGGAAATCTTCTCTATGAGGATCAAGACTCAATATCAAAAACACAAATGCCAGTAGATACACAAAGAACATTCAAAGGTAAAATATACCTTAAGTAGTATAATAATTACAGATAACTTTAAGTTATTTTAATTAAACTCAGTAGAAAATATTTTTCTTTGGTTCATGAATATGCATCTGAGATTATATTTTATGCAACATTTATGGTTTCTTTGATGTTAGTTGTAAATACCCTAAGAAAATTAGAGAGCAAAAGTCAAAGTATTCATAACTTTCATTGGTATTTCTGGTTGTAATATTATTTCACAGTCATAGGTCATATACTCAGACACCAAGGCTCAATCATAGGCCAATAATTTTCTCACCAAGGATGCATACCTTTCAGCAGACTGGAAGATTATAGGTCCAAAACTCCAAAGGGTGTCTGTCTGTGACCTATGGTAGTAGCCTTCTACCACAGACTGTACTTGGTGAACAGAGATGTTGTTGAGAGCTGTAACTCAAACAGCAAATGAGGATCAGAGGGCCCCAAGGGAAGGATAGCCTGAGAGGCCTGGTGGAGGGCCTCAAGTGCGTCCTCTTGGTTGTGGCCCCACTGAAAAGAGTGGCCTTTGAAGTAATCTAATAGTAATGGCTGTAATGGATGCCATCAAGAACCACACATGGGGACTATGAGAGTGAAAGTATCCAAATAGTCCCACCAATAGCTTGGCCTCATTTTCAGTTGTTCAAGTAGAGTGTGTCAAAGCTTGGCAATCTTCTTCTTTGGAATGAGATGTTGTGCCCCTCACAGATTTTGCCCAGGGATTTCAGTTAGGTACTGGGTAACTATGTCTTATCTGTAATAATGGTCCAGCCATGTTGCTACATATTGGTCTGTAGGACATCTAGTTTTTGTTAAGTGGTGCCCTTGTATGGACCTATTTGGATGATGTCATCAATAGACTGGAAGGCTAGTGCTCCCTCTGGGTGAAGGACATTTCTAGGTCAAGACTGTTTGGTGAAAGATAGTTGGGGAGTTTATGTAGCTTCATGGAAGGACATTAGTGAGGCATTGCAATTTATTCCCCATATGACGAACTGATCCTAATCACCCATGTGGACAGAGATACTGCATAGGGTATTTGCACTGTCTATTACAGAATACCAAATTCTCTCACTATGACAGTAGCTTCCATGACAGTCACAATATCAGATATAACTAGTGCCTGGGGACTACATCACTGAGCTGCCAATTATCGCTGGAGTCTCTACATGCACAAGGACATATGCCCAGGTCCACTGAGCTACTGAATGAAGAAACAGTCTCAGGGAGAATTTTTGCTTCATTAAGCTCATCAATAAGGACAGTTATTTACTTTTCTTCTTCATGCATTTGTTTTTGAGGAACAAAGTACTAGATTCTGGTAGTTGAGTAGTTTCACAGTCTTCCACTTGTCTTGCTAAAGTGGTAATTTCTATCAGGGTTTGGGGTGAATGCAAGTAGGGGTTCATGTAAACAGTACTTCTATACCAATAATGCATTCAACAGTGGGGGCTATAACAATGGAGTTTTGAGGTGGCCTGAGTGGGTACACTGTTGTGGGGTCTGGGTAAGTTTCCCATTGGTGGTGGCCGTGGAGTACCACCTCGGCATTATCAGTGTCCTCCTCATCCTGGTGTCAGGGGTTGTGGTGATCACAGTCACCTACGCACCCATGTCCCACAGGCTTGGGAATGCAATTCTGCACATCTCCATTGAACTCTAACTTTATCATAAGCCCTCACATTCCCACTGGATATATGGGGCCCTGCCTAACCCATAGTCTTGTTTATCTTGAAAGCCGTAAAGTCTTGGTAAAAGTTGGCAGAGCATTTTGATTCATGGCAAGGATCACTGGGAAAAGCAGAAACATAGCACCTGTGTTAGTCATAGGCCACAGTAGTGTCCTGTTGGGCCTCCCTTATCCCACTACCTGGCCTTCGGGTCCTTGGTAAATATCCCATCAATCTACTCCTTTGAGACCCTGTTTTGGGGGTAACACACCCTTTGATCTCTTTAATGCCTTTGCCCAGATGGTCCGGGGTGGTTACTAGACTACCATTTTTACATCATTCTCTCTTCTGGTCAGTCATTGCTATCTTGGCATTATTCACTATTGTCCAGAAATTTGTCAGTTAAGGTACGGATTGTGTCGTAGACCAATTACCCTGACCTTATTAGGATGTTTATCAAGCTTGATGTCCAGCAATAGTGGAACAAATGAACCTAGGAACCTGAATCTGGTAAATTTTTTTAAAAAAATCTCATCATCTGCTGTCCTCATTCCCTCATTGTATATCTTAGGCACCACCAGGGTGGCTCATGGAGTCACTATTGCCTTTTCAAGTATGGTTAAAACGTGTTTTACAAAGGCAGGGATGAGCCATCTGTTGGATCCAAAACAATACCCAGCTGAGGAAGGAGAGTCTTGGATGTCTGTATTTTTTCATACTCCTTTATTCCACCTCCTTGTGCAATGTGGCCATTGTCAAGGTTCTCCAAGAAATGTTTCTGTATTAGCAACCCGGCAAGGTTACATGATTACTTCTTTAACAAGATACTTCTTTAAATGTGAAGATGAACAACGCACGTCTATAAGGTCTCTTCAGGTCACTGGGTAAAGGGATCCTCAACACTCTACATTCATTTTCATTAAATCATGAATCGCAGTAACCACTATAGCAAAGGCTGAACATAAGTTCCAGGAGCATTAGATCTAACAGTAGTCATTGAGTGCAACTCAGCATGCAACGTCACCAACAACTTTTGATCCCATTATTTATTTATTTATTTTTTTTGCGGTACACGGGCCTCCCACTGCCGCGGCCTCTCCCACTGCGGAGCACAGGCTCCGGACGCACAGGCTCAGCGGCCATGGCTCACGGGCCCAGCCGCTCTGTGGCATGTGGGATCCTCCCGGACCGGGGCACGAACCTGCGTCCCCTGCATCGGCAGGTGGACTCTCAACCACTGCGCCACCAGGGAAGCCCTGATCCCATTATTGATGAAACTGTAAGTAGCCAAGGAATTGCTTCCCCAGTTTTGTCAAAATCCCTCTGTTTGGTGTTTAATTTGACCCACCCACTGGGCATCTTGGCTAGCAAAACAGGACTATTAAAATAGAAGGATCATGGGGCTTCCCTGGTGGCGCAGTGGTTGAGAGTCCACCTGCTGATGCAGGGGACACGGGTTCGTGCCCTGGTCCGGGAAGATCCCACATGCCGCGGAGCGGCTGGACCCGTGAGCCATGGCCGCTGAGCCTGCGCGTCCGGAGCCTGTGCTCCGCAACGGGAGAGGCCACAACAGTGAGAGGTCCGCGTACTGAAAATAAAAAAAAAAAAAAAAAAAAAAAAAGGATCATGTAAACAATAAAATAACACTCTCCTAAAGCATGTCACACAGTCTGTCAGCAGTTCGTGAGACACGTTGGCCTGAATGGTCATGTGCCCTGTGGGAACCTCAGACTCTAACAAATGACTCAGTAGTGCCCCCTTAGAGAGCCCTGAGGACTCACTAGTGCTCCTTCCAGAAAGGAATTGTGCTTCATTGACCACATTGCTCACTGTGCTAACTTGTCAGGGGGAGAGCTGCCAGTTTTTGAGTTGGTCAAGTAAGACAGCAAGTAAATTGAAAGTAAATTTAAGCATTTATTCACTTACTGTAACAGTGTAAGAGTCTAAACAGTAAAGGTTCCCAGCCACACCAATATTCCATTTTCCCCCACAGAACATCATTGGATGAGGGTCAGATACATCAGTGCTGACAGGGCTGGGGTGGGGGAAGATCATCTCACAACCAAAGGAGCTCCAAACAAAAGGTTCTTGCTGTTCTATAGATCTGAGAGGAGGTAGAAGTGGGAGGTCTAGGAGGAGTGCAAAAGTACTGAAAACAGAGTCAGAGATAATAAAAAGGTCTACAAGGTCCAATGAAAAGGTGGTCTATGTACAGGGTCTCAACTGAGTCCTCCCCACATAAGAATGCTTCAGAATTGAGGCACTCAGACTAAGAATGCAGATATGGCCTTAGTCCATGACTGCACTAATTCCAATGTCTGCAGTGCACTGGCTATGTCTCGCAGTGCACTGGCTATGTCTCAGAGTCTAGTGTGGAGTATGAAGATTTCCCCCATGACAGCTGCCAGATCAAGCCTTTGTAATTGTCTAAGGTTGGGCCTGACAGATCACGCAGAAGATTTTGGCATGTTGTCAGTGCCTCAGTGTAAACACATATGCATGTCCACATACAGGTACACATGATATACATATATGGATATACATATCCATATAGTCATCTTCACGTATGCTTACATACATAAACGTGCACATATATGTGTATATGCATATTCACAGACATATTTAGAAATCATGGTTTCTCAAAGACACTTTCAATTTCATTCTCTCCCCTCAGGACTTGTTCTTATCTTTCTCTATTTCCGGTGTGTATATCCTTCCTTCCACAGTGTGAATCTGACTCTGATCAACATCAGTACATTTACTCATTTGCTCTACCTTATAATGCTTCTAAAATTATTTCAGAATGTAGAACCCTAGAAAAACAAATCTACTAAAAGGATTCTGTGATTTGCAAACATAGAGAACAGATTTGTGGTTGCCAGAGGAGTGGAGGGTGGGGGTGGGATGGATTGGGAGTTTGGGATTAGCAGATGCAAACTATTATATGTAGGATGCATAAACAACAAGGTCCTACTGTATAGCATAGGGAACTATATTCAATATCCTGTGATAAACCATAATGGAAAAGAATATAAAATATATATATATATATAAAACTGAGTCAATTTGCTGTACAGCAGAAATTAACACAACATTGTAAATCAACTGTACTTCAATAAAATAAATTTAAAAAATAAATTCTTCAATAAACATCTTACGGTTGAAAAAGAGGAAAAAGATTTTGTGATTTGTTTACAGTTCACCCCTCTACTCTTTTGCCCAGGAGTGAGGGTGTACGTCAAATACTATATTGATGATTTACTTGCATTAGTGCTTTCTTATTTCCTTCAGTAGATTCAGTTCTTTAAAGTTAGTTTCAGTTTTAGTTCCTTTTCTTATCCTTTGTAATTTAATTTTTCTGTTGATACATAATTGACACATTAGTTTCATATGTACAACATACTGACTCGAGATATGTATATATTACAAAAAATACCACAACAATAAGTTTAGTTATCATCTATCACCACATATAAATTTTTTTTCTTATGATGAGAATTTTTAAGATCTACTCTCTTAGGAACTTTCAAATATGCAGTGCAGTATTAACTGTAGTCACCATGCTGTACATTTTATCTCCAGGACTTATTTATTCTATAACTGCGAGTTTGTACCTTTTGACCACCTTCACCCATTCACCCACCCTCTACCCCCTGCTTTTGGCAACCACCAATCTGTTCTATGAGTTTTGATATTGGTTTTGTTTTTGTTTTAATTCCACATATAATTGAGATCATACAGTATTTGTCTTTCTTCACTGACTTACTTCACTTAGTATAGTACCCTCAAAATGCATCCATGTTGTCCCAAATGGCAAGATTTCCTTCTTTTTATGGCTGAATAATATTCCTTTGTATATATGTATACTACATTTTCTTTATCCATTCATCTGTCCATGGACACTTAGGTTGTTTCCATGTTTTGGCTATTATATTATTATTATAAATAATGCTGCAGTGAACATAGGGGTTTAGATATCTTTTCAAGTTAGTGTTTTCATTTCCTTTAGAAAAATACCCAGAAGTGGAATTGCTGGATTGTAAGGTAGTTCTATTTTTACTTTTTTGAAGAACCTCCCATAGTGTTTTCCACAGTGGCTGCACCAAATTACCTTCCCAACACCAACAGTGCACAAGGGCTCCCTTTTCTCCACATTCTCACCAACACTTATTTCCTGTCTTTTTGATAATAGCCATTCTAACAGGTATGGGGTGGTATCTCATTGTGGTTTTGATTTGCATTTTTCTGACGATTAATAATGTTGAGAACCTTTTCATGTACCTGTAGGCCACCTGTAATGAAACATGTCCTTTCAAATCCTCTATCCATTTCTTAATCAGATTTTTTTTCTGCTTTTGAGTTGTATGAGTTATTTCTGTATTTTGGATATTAATCCTTTGTCAGATATACAATTTGCAAATATTTTCTTCCATTCTGTAGGTTGCCTTTCATTTTGTTGATATTTTCCTTTGCCGTGCAGAAGCTTTTTAGTTTGATGCAGTCTCACTTGTTTATTTTTGCTTTTGTTGCCTTTGCTTTGGTGTCAAATCCAAAAAGTCTTCACCAAGACTGATAATGTCAGGGAGCTTACCGCTTATGTTTTCTTCTAGAAGTGTTATGGTTTCTGGTCTTACATTCAAGTTTTTAGTTGATTTTGCATTGATTTGTGTGTGTAAGATAGTGGTCCAGTTTCATTCTTTTGCATGTAGCTGTCCAGTTTTCCCAACATCATTTATTGAATAGACTGTCCTTTCTTCACTGTGTATTCTTGGCTGATTTGTCATAAATTAATTGACCGTATATGTGTAGGTTTATTTCTGGAAACTCTGTTCTCTTCCATTGATTTATATGTCCATTTTTATGGCAATACCATACTGTTTTGATTACAATAGCTTTGTAATACACAACTGACCCTTGAACAACACAGATTTGAACTGCATGAGTCTACTTACACACAGAAGTTTTTCAGTAAATACATGCTATGGTACTACATAATCTGTGGTTGGTTGAATCTGTGGATGCAGAACCATGGACATAGAGGGCCAACTGTAAAATTCTGTGTGGATTTTCGACTGTGTAGGTGGGAAGGGAGGTCAGTGCCCCTAACCCCCATGTTGTTCAAGGGTCAGCTGTAGTTTGAAATCAGGAAGTATGATGCCTCCACCTTTGTACTTTTTTCTCAAGATTGCTTTGACTATAAAGGATCTTTTGTGAGTCCATACAAATTTTAGGATTTTTTTGTTCTATTTCTGTGAAAAATGCCATTGGAAATTTAATAAGAATTGCATTTAATCCATAGCTTGCTTTGGGTGGTGTGGACATTTTAAAAATATTAATTCTTCCAGTTCACGAGCATGGAATATCTTTGCATTATTTTTGTCTTCTTTAATTTCTGTCATCAATATTTTATAGTTTCAGTGTATAAATACTTTATCTCCTTTGTCAAATTTATTTTTTTCTTTCTGATGTCATTGTAAATGAGATTCTTAATTTCTCTTTCTCATAGTTTATTGTTAGTGTATAGAAATGCAATTGATTTTTGATTTTTTTATATTGATTTTGTATGTTGCACCTTTACTGAATTCACTTATTAGTTCTAACAGCTTTTTGGTGGCGTCTTCAGGATTTTCTACATATAGCCTTTATTGGGTTGAGGTAAATTCCTTTTATCCCTAATTTATGGGAGTTTTTATCATGAAAAAGTATTGAATATTTTCAGATTTTTTTTCTGCACCTGTTGAGATGCTCATGTAATATTTATCCCTTGCTCTGTAATGTGGTGTATGTGTCACATTGATTGATGTTGGACCATCCTTGCCTGAGTAGAGTAAATACCATTTGGTCATGGTGTATGATCTTTTTAATGTGCTGTTGAATTGTTTGCTAGTAGTTTGTTGAGAATTTTTGCATCTGAGTTCATCAGGGATATTGGCTTGTCATTTTCTTGTGGTGTCTTTGGCTTTGGTACCTAGGTAATGCCTCATAAAATGAATTTGGAAGTTTCTATTGGTGAATGTTTGTGCCCCCCCCATAATTCATGTGTTAAAATCCTAATGTCTAATGTAATTGTATTAGGAGTGGGGAGGTGCTTAGGTCATGAGGATGGAGCCCTCATGAATGGGATTAGCCCATTCATGAATGCGCTAAAATTTTAGAAAAATTTTCTGTTTTCTCTTTCATTTATTCCTGCTCTAACCTTTATTATTTCCTTCCTTCTGATAACTTTGAGTTTAGTTTATTTTTCTCTTTCTAGTTCCTTGAGGTGTAAAGTTAGGCTATTTATTTGAGGTCTTTTTTCTAGCTGCCCACAGACAATCCAGCTATGTTGATTCCTTCAGTGTTCTAATTAAAGTGATATAGAAGTGGGCCTCTCAGGCAGCACCCTGAAAGGCTTTGAGAGCCTTATGCTCACTTCCCTCTCTCTTTCTCCCATGGGAAAAATTGTGGGTGAGGGAATCTCTGTGTTGAGCTGTGCTGATTTGGTGGAGGGGTGACATAGGTAAAGCAAAACTGTTCTTCTTACCCTTTTTAATGCAGCTATCTAGGATGTTATGTTCCACCAGCATGCTGGAACTTCTTGAGTGGGCTCTGAAGCTCTCATAAATGTATTTCATTCATGAATTGTTAAATCAGCGTTTCCATGGGCTACGGGACTGCGATCTCTTACCCTGCCGTTTTGCTGATGTCACTCCCTAAATTATTTTAAATTAAAGTGATCAGAAGATATTTTTCTTTGGTTCATGAATCAGTATTTATTTTATAGCATATATTTTATAGCATATATAGCATATATTTTAAAGTATATATTTTATAGCAGTTATACACTTTTAGACTTAAAGTGTGAATACCCCAAGATAACTAGAGAATAAAAGCCAAAATATTCATAACTTTTGGTTGGTATTTCTAGTCATAAGAGTATTTCATGGCCATGGGTCATATACTAATTATTCACCAAGGCCTTATAACAGGCCAATAGTAGTCGCTTAAAGGGTTTGTACCTTTCATCTGACTCCAGGTGACTATGATACCAAAAGCCTAATGGGCGCCTCTGGCCTCTGGCAGTGTTCTTCTGCCATAGGCTCTAATCAGCAAACTGAGAGGTTGCTGAGATCTGTAACTCAAACACAAATGTGTATCAGGGGAGCCAAGGGGATGGACAGAGTCAGAAACCTGTTGGAGGGCCTCTAGGACATCCTGTTGCCATGTCCTACTCAGAGGTAGAGACCAAAAATGGTATCCTAATAGACAAATGCCATCAAGATGACCACATGGTGAATGTCAAAGTACTAGTAGCTGAAAAGTTCCACCAATCTTTGGGCCTCCTTTGTGTTTGTGGGGGCTTAGAGGAACTAAAGCTTGGCAGTTGTCTCCTATGGAATGAGACATACTGCCTCTTCTCAGTTTACTCCCAGAGATTTCACTTGGGTACCAGGTCCTGGTACTTTTTCTGTATTAATGGCCCAGACTTAACTGTCACATGTAAGTCCACATGCTTTCTGTGTTTGTTGGGTAGGCCTAGTGGAGGTTATTGTTAATATAGGGGGAGGCTAGGGCTCCATGTGGGAGTGGGACTTTTTCCAGGTCATGGCCTTATGGAAGGACATTAAAGGTACGTTGCAACCCATGACACGTGTGGCAGACTGATCCTGATCATCCCTGTGGACAGGGATGCTGAAAGAGATATTTGTAATGTCAGTTGCTTTGTACTTGCCTCAGCTTGGGCCACAGCCTTTATGGCTGTCATTTCAGGTAACACTAGTGCTCAAGCTGCATGGCTGCATTGAGCCTCTAATAATCAATTGAATCTCCATACACCTGAGGCCTAATCCACAGGCCAGATGGGGCTACTGAATGGAGAAATAGTCTTACGGAGAATTTTTGCTTCATTAAGCTCAGTAATGAGGAAGCTGTCTCTTTTCATCCTCTAGGGAGTTGCTTTGGTAGTCAAAGGGACTAGGTACTGATAGACTGTTAGGTTCAGACTACCTAACAGACTACCAGAGCCACTGAAATGGCCTCAGTTGTAGTATTTATGATCATGGCTTGGGGATAAGGATGGGGTGTTAAGGACGCACACTTAGACTATATAAATATACATATATATATATTGTTTTCCCTCATCTTGGTACAAAAGGACCAGGGAATGAAATTCTTCCTCACCTCCCCATTGAACTGTGACCTTGGCAAACGTCCTCATGTTCCCAGTGAGGACATAGGGACCTTGGCCTAACTCATAGTCTTGTTTATTTTTAAAGTTAAGAGGTTTTGATAAAAGTAGAGAGATTTCAGGTCAAGATTCACTGGGAGGCTTGGAAGGAATATTATTTATATTAGTCATAGGAGTTGTCAGTATGTGGACTCTGTTGTGCCCCCAGTGGCCATTATCTAGTCACAAGTATCTGAAGGAGAGTCTATCAGTCTCCTCCTTGAGACCCATTGTTGGGTAACAAGACCCATAGATGTCTTTGGGAAAGACCTTAACCCAATGATCCAGGAGTAAGTACCCAATTACCATTTTTACATCACTCTGACTACTAGTGAAAAGCTAGTGTCTTGCCAGTAGCTGCTTTTTCTTTGCTTGGAAATTTTTCATTTCACACGTGGATTGTGCCATGAACCAAGTGACATCACCTTATAAGGAGGTTTAATTGAGACAGGTGACCAGTGAGAGAGGCAAGAATGAACTTAAATCTGAGTCTGGTAAACAATCTCATCATTTACTTTTCTTACTTCTCATTGTCAAATCAAGGAACTATCAGGTGGCTTGCAGAGCCCCTTATAGGTGGCCATAAGAGTAGACCAAAAAAGTTTTCCAGTGTCAAAGAACTCACCATGATTGGACCAAACCAGTCCAGAAACAAATAATAACTAGCAAAGGAAGGAGAAGGTCTCAGGTGTACATGACATTTCTCCCACCTACCTCCTTCTTCATCCTCCTTGGGCAAAGTGGTCATGGAAGATGTTCTGAAAGAGGGGGTTCTGCAGTAACATACCAGAAAAGGTGCTTCTGTCCTTAAATAATTTTAACAGGATTACTTTCTTTGTGGTGGAATCAAACTATCCAAATCTCTTTGGTTTCTTTGGGTCACTGGGCAAAGCAATCCTGAGGGCTCTACCTACTTTCTCATTAAATATGAGAAACATTTGTTGCATCAAGGATGTCATCACTGCCCAGGACATGTTTAGATTTAACAGTAGTCCTTGTGCCCTATTCTGCATGCAACTTTAGGTGACCAACTACATTGTTTTCTGGTTTATCTTTCCTGTATTTCCTTTTCTAAAGGTAAGTATCTTATATTTTCTTTTCATTTCCCATTCTTTTCTTTCCTAAAAGAGCATACTTGATACCTTCTCTTTTCATTTTTTCTACAATTAACCTATCTCCTAACAGACCCTCCAAGTTGGGTTATAAGTATCTTTTTATAGCTTTATGTGTAACTCTTTGTACCACATCATACACCATAATTTGTGTTACCCTAATTTATAGTATGTACCTTGTTTTTCAACCAATCTCATGCTAGTACATTTAGGTGCTTTTGAGTATTTTGCAATTAAAAATATGGTGTAATGAATAACCTTTACATATACATTTTCATTATTTGGTCTATGAGTATATATTAACCTAAGTTATAATAATCTAAAACAAGTAGGCACTAATATAAAATATATTTGATGCCAACAAATGTTTATGAAACAGTGAGTCTTACACGCATTAAAATTTTCCTCACAATTTTTATGTCAGGTCTAGCATTATGGTAATTTACTTATATTTTATGTTTATAAAAATGAAAGAAAATACTGCTAAACATGTGTATAAATTTGATATATAGGGATTTCACAGTAGACCTGTTTTTCAGTTTAATGCACTAAATATATCTCTTTATGTAGCTCATGATCATGTGTCAGATGAAAATCTTATGTTTAAGCATCAAGACTCAAAGTCAGAAACAGAAATGCATGCAGAGAAACAAAAATCTTCTAGAGATGAAAGTCTCATTAGTAAGTTTAATAATTATAGATGACAAAATTATTTTAAATTGTACTCATCAGAAGATCCTTTTTCTTTGGTTCGTGAATATGTATTTGGGCATATTTTTTTTGAACTAGTTAAAAGAATCCTTGTATTTATTTTTTACACAGCACAAATGCAGGTGACACAGTAAGTCCATAATTCCTCACAAAACTTATTAACTTATCAACTGAGAATCTGTGTTCTTAAAATCTGCATCATTCATAGCTACACACTCTATGGAATCCATTCCATAGTAGCAGAGGAGAACCTTAACTCAAAGCACCAAGTTTCCAGTCATTACTGCAAATGTCTTGTTTTCATTCTCTGATACATGCAGTCAAACTGCCTATGAAGCAAATACCAATTCACCTTAAACGCCAAAATGGATAAGGGAAAACAATTGGGAAACCAACATTATTCTTACATCTAAAACTGATTCTACCTGTTTACCTTGTTATATTCCTTTCCATGAACATTTTAACTTTTAATGTAGCTATAATTAATATGAATATAAATTGAAACTTAAACATAATCTCTTTCAGATTCATCTAACAATTTAGGACGTTCATATCTGTTTCATAAGTCCTGAGGAAAACAAAATGTGACCTCTAATGTAGAATATTCTTGCAATCTTTATTAAAAGTTAAATTAGAATTTTATAGCAAAGTAATATGGTCTGTTTGTCCAAATTATGGATTTAAAAATTCCTTAATTTATTTAGATTAAGATACAAAGCTGATTCCCATTATATTTCATAGAAGTGTGTTTTCATTTTTTGAACAATCAGGGTTCAGTGGCCATTTTTAGGATCTTGCTCGCATCAGCCCTGTGTATACCCAGAGATTACTGGATCCACTAAATGGACAATGAAAATTGGTCGAGGCTGTTGATGAAAGCTTCAACAGGATTCTGATACACAGACACAGACTTTATTGTTATAGTCAGTGGAACTGAAGTCTTCCTTAAAACTGTGCTTCTGACAGGCTGAAGATAGAGTAATGGACTCTTAGTTCTTTAAAAATGCATGGATCTGTTCTACAAAGGCTTCATTCTCTGCCTGTGGTCAGTAACTTGAGGGTCTTCTGTAGATTCTGCACTGCTGACATCTTCATGCTGCAAAGCTCTGCCAGCGTTATTTGCAGTATTTCTGAGGTCTAGCAAAGTCCTCTGATGTTAGTTGGGTATCTCCCTGGGAAACTGTACTGAAAAGTGCAGGATCAATGGCCGGAATAGTCTGTGGAGTAGGCTGGATAGTGTTACTTGTTACACCTGTGCTGTGAGGAACTTTTTCTGGGGTATTAGCAGGAATGCGGGC
>NW_006772098.1:1890047-1954901 GCF_000442215.2 Lipotes vexillifer
GCTGCTTGATGTCATGTTGCTTGGGTCATAAGTTGAAGGTGATGGCTGAGGGGCTGAGTGGGCAGAGAGGTTGCTCCAGAATTTTCATTTTCTCCAACATCATTATCTTCTTCAATCCCACCAGGCCCTGCTTGAGGAGTCTCTCCATTCTTTAAAAAAATATGAATATATGTTGCCTTCCACCTTGCATACTTTCTGTGTTTCACGTTTTCATCAGTGAGTTCTCCAACTGCTATTTTGACATCTATTAAAAGACTTTCAGTGTAGAAGAACTTGATCATGTTTTTGTGAAATCGCCCAGCATGATCTTCATTATCTACATACAAAAACATTTTCAAAGCATAATTCTCCAAATGGGCAGAGCCAACTATTTCTTGAGTAACAGCTTCATTATCACCCAGCTGTTTCATAAGAGCTTCTAACTGATCCATTAGCTTTGGTGAAAACGTACGACATTCAGGAGTTTTACTATCAACCTTCATTCCTGTTTACATTGCATACAAATGACAGTAATAAGCCACCACAGGGGGGCCCCGCTTGTCATGCTCCTGAGCCGTCCTCAAATGATGCTGTACGCTCTTAAACTGTGGGGGCAGTGGGGGCAGCGGAGCAAGCGTGGACATCTCCACTCCAGGAATCCTATTTGGGCATGTTCTTATAGAAATTTTGCACTGACGTAAAGTATGAATGCCCTAAGATAATTAGAGAACAAAAGCAAAACTGTTGATAACTTTTGGTCGGAATTTGTTGTCTTGAGACTGTTTCACAGTCGTGGGTCATGTGTTCAGTATCCCCTGAAGCCCAATAATGGACTAATAATTGTCTCTTAAAGGGTGTGTACCTTTCAGCGAGCTGTTCCTAGAGATGATGAATTAAAAACCCCAACAGAGGGGCTTCCCTGGTGGCGCAGTGCTTGAGAGTCCGCCTGCCGATGCAGGAGACGCGGGTTCGTGCCCCGTTTCGGGAAGATCCCACATGCCGCGGAGCGGCTGGGCCCGTGAGCCATGGCCACTGAGCCTGCGCGTCCGGAGCCTGTGCTCCGCAAATGGGAGAGGCCACAACAGTGAGAGGCCCGCATAACGCAAGGAAAAAAAATAAAAAATAAAAAAATAAAAACCCCAACAGATGCCTCTGACCTGTGGCAGTGTCCTTCTGCCTTAAGCTCCAGTTGGTGAATAGATAGTTGCTGAGATCTGTAACTCAAATGGCAAAATGGATCAGAGGGGCCAAAAGGAAGGGTAGCCTAGGTGGCTTGTTGGAGGGCTTGCAGGTCATCCTCCTTGCTGTAGCCCCACTGAAAGGAAATGACCTTTCTTGTAACCCTTTAGATGGATGGCATTAAGAATGCAAGTAGATGAAGAGTTCCATCCGTCCCTGGGCCTCCTTTTTAATTGCTGGAGCAGAGAGGATCAAAGCCAGTCTTTTCCCATGGAATGAGACAATGAGACTCCATACCCAGGTCAAGCCCAGGAATTTCACTTGCGTACTTGTACGTTTTCTGTAAAAGTGGCCCAGCAAGTTGCCACCTGTGTGTCAGCAGGGTGTCCAGCCCTTGTTGGGCTGTTGTCCAGCTCCCTTCTCTGGACTCAATAGGATGACATTATCAGTAAAGTAGAGGGCTAGTCCCTCATCTGGAAAATCTGGAGATTTTCCAGGCTTTGTTACATTGATGACAGATAGGAAATTCAGATAGACTTGTGGAAGGATATGAATGGTGAATTGTACCCATTCCACATAAAGATGAACTGACTGGAATCATTCCTATTCAGAGGGATACTGAAAAGGGCGTTTGTGATATCCATTGCTGAATAACCAGTTCCCACACTCTGGGCAAGTTACTACTACAGTCACACTGTCAGATACCACTGATGCCAAGGTTGTCCTGTTGATTGAACAGCCAAAATCAATTGAGTATCTGTGAACTCAAGATCAGGTACACAAGTCAGGTGAATTATTGAATAGGGATATAGTCTCAAGGAGCCTTTTGCTGCATTAAACTCAGTAAAGAGGGCAGTTTTTCCTTTTTCTTTCCCAGGCAGATTTTTGGGAGATAGAGATACTAGGTGCTGGTAATCGGGTAGGTTCACAATCTTCTTGTGCTCCTCTAACATGGCCTTAAGTGCAGTAATTTCCACCAGGGCTTGGAAGAATGAGAGTAGAGTTACAATGGTACTCTCCTGGAGAGCCCCATGGTGTCTACTAGCACTTCTGGAGCACATTAGCCTGGCTGGTGATGTGCCCTGTGGGACCCTTTGACTCTTGCAAATGATCCAGCAGTATGCCCTGAAAGAGTCTCACTAGCACCTCTCAAAGTGCTCCTTCCAGAAAGGAATTTTTTACTTTATTGACTGCTTTATTCTCTATGCCAATCTGTCAGAGAAAGCTGCCTGTTTTGACTTGGTCAATTAAGATAGCAAGCCAAACTGAAAGTAACAATTAAGCTTTTATATACTTCCTATAATAGTATAAGCAAGAGTCTAAACAGGAAAGGGCCCCAGCTCCACCAGTGTTTCATTTTCCCCATGGAACCAAACCAGGCAAGGGTCAGATGTCAGTGCGGATGGGAGTAGGGGTTGGCGGAAGATTGTCTCATATCTGAAGGAACCCCAAACAAAAGGCTCATGCCCTTTTATGACCTCAGGAACCTTGTGAATATTGATGTAGGACGGCTAGGAGTGTAAAGTCCTGAATACTCTGTAGTAACTGAGGAAAGTATCTTTAGGTTCCCCCAGTAAAGTGGTCTACACAGAGGCACCTGAAAAGTACAGTGTATCAGCTGACCCCTCCCCCTTTCACAAGGAGGCCTCTGATGGAGGCATCTGTATAGGAATCAAGAATGCATGAGAGCATGGTATGGATGGGCCTTAGTCCTCCACTGCAACTACCTCCAGTGTCTAAAGTTCACTGGGTATGCAGCACATTTGGTGTGGGGTGAGAAGTATTCCCCCATGAGAACTTTCAGGTAGAGACCGTGTAATTGTCTGTGGTTGGATCTGCAAAATCAAGCAGGATTTTGGCCTGGAGTTGAACTCCTGTATATACATATGTATACATATATATGCACATATACATACAGGTATTCATACACCTACACTGAGTGTCCTTTGTGTTTGTTGTGGTAGAGATAGAAATAAGCTTGGCTCTTTGGAGTGCTTGAAAAAAGCTTGGCTTCCTTTGTATCTTGGTGCGGGGTGGAGAAGGAAAACTTAGTTTCCTTGGAGCTTGGAGTGACAGTGCACCCCTTTCCACTTTGCCCCCAGGGATTCCAGTTAGGTATTAGATCTTTGTCCCTTGTTTACATTAATGACCCAGCTGTGCTGTCACATGTGGGTCATCATAGAATCCAGTCCTTGTTGGGTAGTACTCTTATCTGGTTCCAGTGGAGGATGTCTTCAATATAGTGGAAGTTTTAGTACTCGATCTTAGAGCAGGGCTTTTTCTAGGTCATGGGCTTGTGGAAGGACATTAAAAGTATGTTGTAACCCATTGTACATAAGGTAAACTGATCCTGGCCATTTGTGTGAACAGGAATGTTAAAAAGGGCACTTGTGATATCAGTTGCTGCATACTTACGTGACTCACCTTGAGCAGTAAACTTCTGTGAAGGTCACAGGACCATGTGATGCCAGTGTCTGGAGCTGTACTATGGCATTGAGCCAGCAGTAATCAATTGAGTCTCTAGGCACCCAAGGCCTTACACACAGAGCAAAAGGGCTTATGAATGCAGAAATAACCTCATGGAGAACTTTTGTTTCATTAAGTTCAGCAGTAAGGGCAATGAGTTGTTTTTGGTTGGTAAAGGTGCTAGGCACTGGTTTTCCACATGCCCCCCTAAAATGGCCCTAAAATGCAGTAGTTCCTATCAGGGCTTAGGGGTGAAATGCACATAGAAAATACATCTAAACCAATAATACATTCAGTAATGGAAGCCATAACAATGGATATTTTTAGTGGTGTGTAGGGACGTGCCTATAGTTAGATTTGGATAAAGATCCCATTTGGTGAGCTCGGACCAAAAACCAGTGAGCATTATCTGTTTTCTCCTCATCGTAGTGTCCGTGGTTATAGAGATCTTAGTCATATGTGCATCAGTGTCCAAAAGGCCCAGATATGCAATTCTCACCTATCTCTCCATTGAACCTTAGCACATATCCTCATATCACAACTGGGGAGATAAGAATCTTAGCCTAACCTTAATTCTTGTTTATATAGAAAACGGAGCGGTTGGGTAAAAGTAATGGCAGGGGGGTTGTGTCTTGGGTTCATCTCAAGATTCACTGGGAAATGCAGAGGGAAGAGCACTTGTGTTAGTCATAGATGTCATCATCACTTGGACTCTAGGGTGTCTGTGTGTTGGGTCACCTATGAGTTCCTTGGTGGAGAGTCCATCAGTGTTCTCTGTGAGTTCCCGTCGTTGAGTAACTAGACCCAGAGATTTCCTTGGGAAACCACTTAAACAGGTAATCCATAAATGGGTTCCTGATTACCATTTTTAGGTCACTTTCTTCACTGGCCAGATGGTATCTATCTGTTGCTGGTTCTTCCTTTCCCTGAAATTTGTCAGTGAAGATCTGGGTTGTCTTGTAAACCAATTGACATCACCTTATAAGGAGGTTTAATTGAACTAGGAAAACAGCAAAGGTGGCACAAATGACACTGGAAATCTGAGTCTGGTTACCAGTCTTATCGTCTACTGTTCTTGCTGCTCGTTGTTGAACCAAAGGACCATCAGAGTGGCTTATCAGACACCTTCCAGATGGTTATACGGGTGGTTAAAACACCTTTTTTCAGTGTCAGGAAACTCATCATAAGTGGGCCAAACCTGAGAAAGGAGCTGGGGAAGGAGAGGGAATCAAGTGTTCACATCATTGCCCTCCCCCGCTTCCTTGGGCAGAGTGGCCGCTGTCAAAGCACTCTGAAAGAGGGAGTCTGTTGTGACACATCTCGTCACCAAGTTTCACAAATTACCTCTTTTTCTTTTACTGGGGTATAGTTGTTTTACAATGTTGTGTTAGTTTCTACTGTACAGCAAAGTGAAGTAGAGTTCCCTATGCTATACAGCAGGTTCTCATTAGTTGTCTATTTTATACATATTAGTGTATATATGTCAATCCCAATCCCCCAATTCAGCCCACCCCCCATTTCCCGCCTTGGTGTCCATACGTTTGTTCTCTGCATCTGTGACTATTTCTGCCTTGCAAACAGGTTCATCTGTACCATTTTTCTAGATTCCACATATATGCCTTAATATACGATATTTGTTTTTCTCTTTCTGACTTACTTCACTCTGCATGACAGTCTCTAGGTCCATCCACATCTCTACAAATGACCCAGTTTTGTTCCCTTTTATGGCTGAGTAATATTCCATTGTATATATGTACCATGTCTTCTTTATCCATTCTTCTGTCTGTCGATAGACTTTTCTCCAAAGAAGACATACAGATGGTCAAGAGGCACATGAAAAGATGCTCAACATCACTAATTATTAGAGAAATTCAAATCAAAACTACAATGAGGTATCACCTCACACCGGTTAGAATGGGCATCATCAGAAAATCTGCAAACAATAAATGCTGGAGAGGGTGTGGAGAAAAGGGAACCCTCTTGCACTGTTGGTGGAAATGTAAATTGATACAGCCACTATGGAGAACAGTATGGAGGTTTCTCAAAAAACTAAAAATAGAACTACCATATGACCCAGCAATCCCACTACTGGGCATATACCCAGAGAAAAACGGTAATTCAAAAAGACACATGCATGCCAATGTTCATTGCAACACTATTTACAGTAGTCAGGTCATGGAAGCAACAAATAACCTCCTTAATGATAGAGGAGAAGTACCCCAGTCTAACTGGTCTCCTCAAGTCACTGGCAAAGCAATCTTTTTTTTTTTTTTTTTTGTGGTACACAGGCCTCTCACTGTTGTGGCCTCTCCTGTTGCGGAGCACAGGCTCCGGATGCACAGGCTCAGTGGCCATGGCTCACAGGCCTAGCCGCTCTGCGGCATGTGGGATCTTCCTGGACCGGGGCATGAACCCGTGTCCCCTGCATCGGCAGGTGGACTCTGAACCACTGTGCCACCAGGGAAGCCCTGGCAAAGCAATATTGAGAGCTTTACATTCTTTTTCATTAAAAATGAATCTCAAAAAATCACTGCATTATAGGCTGTCTTATCAATGCCAGGGACAGACTTAGCACTAACAGTCGTAATTCAGTGAGCATGGTCTTCAGTGTCTTTGGTAACAAACTATTTTGTTTTCTGGTTTATCTTTCTTATGTTTCATTTTGTAAAGGTAACTATCTCTCTATTTTTTTTTGTTTTCTTTTTGTTCTTTCCTGAAAGATAATATACTAGATATTCTATCAGTTTTTTATTTCATTTAACATTATATACTAGACATTCCTCCATGTTAGTTTATGGGATCTTTTTCATTCCTTTTACAGTTGTATGTACAGTTGTTTGGACCATACTGTACAGCATAGTTGATATTACCATAGTTTATAGTATATACCTTGGTCTATGGAACCAGTCTCCTACATTTCCACATGTAAGTGGTTTTGAGTATTTTACAATTGCAGGTATGCTGTAATGAATAATCTTGTGCATATACCTTTTCATGGTTTGGTTTATGACTATGTTTTAACCTAAAGTGTTAAGAAAACTGGAGACCAAACTGGAACATATTTGAAACCTATAAATATTAATGAAATGATGAGACAGGTTCAGTACACATCCATTAAAACTCTTCTCACCATTTTCATATCAATCCAGCATTATAGTAATTTACATATAACTTTTGAAAATGTGAGAAAATGCTGAGGTACATTTGTCAGTAACTTGAAAGTATAGTATCAAACAGTGTATCTATTTTTCCTTTTATTGAACTAAATGCCTCTCTTTGTGTAGCTCATCGTAAAGTACCAGATGAAAATCCTGTGCTTGAGCATGGAGACTCAATGTCAGAAACTCAACTGGAAGTAAAGAAACAAAGACCTTCTAAAGGAGAAAGACTCAATAGTAAGTATAATAATTATAGATAACTTTATTTTAAATTAAACTTATCAGAAGATTATTTTTCTTTGGTTCATGAACATGTATTTTATAGAAATCTTATACCTTGACTTAGAGTGTGAACACCCTAAGATAACTAGAGAACAAAGGCAAAATTATTCATACCCTTTGGTTGGTATTTCTGATCCCTTAGTCATAGATCAGCCACTCAGCATCTACCAAGACCCTATAACAGGTCAGTAAATGTCTCTTAAAGGGTGTTTACCTTTCAGCTGACTCCTAGAGATATGAGTTTGAAAGCCCAAAGGGGTGCCTCAAGACCCCTGTGTCAGGGGTCTTCTGCCACAGCCTCCAACTGGTAAACAGAAATGTTGCTGAGTTCTGTAACTCAAAGAGCAAATGGCGGGAGGTGGATGGGGAAGGGCAGCCTGGTGGCCTGTCTGAGGATCTCCACGTCATCCTCTTGGTCGTGACCCCACTGAAAGGAAGCGACCTTTCTAGTTACTCCATAGATAGGTGCCATCACGGACCATACATGGGGAATGTGACAGTGTAAGTTCCTTAATTGTTCCACCAATTGCTAGGTCTTCATTTCATTTGTGGAAGTACAGAGGACCAACGCTTGGCACACTTCTCTGGAATAAGATCTCATGACCCTTACAGATCATGCTCAGGAATTTTATTAGGGTGCCAGGTAACTACCTTTTCTATAATAATGACCCCACTGAGTTGCCATATGTGGGTCTGTGAGGCATCCAGTCTTTGTTTAATAGTACCCATGTTTGGCCCTAAGACAATGTCATCAATAGAGTAGAAGTCTGTTGCACCTTCTGAGAGTGGGATGTTTCCGTATCATCACTTTTGTGTTGATGACATATTTGGAGAATTTTGGTAGCCTTGTGGAAGTATGGTTGTGGTGTATGGCAGACCAACCCGCAAAAAGGTATACTGGTCATGATCGTCCACAATAAAGGGAGGCTGAAAATGGCATTCGTTATATCAACTGCTGCATACCAAGTTCCCTCAACTTCAGACAATAGCCTGTATCACAGTCACAATGTCAGATACCATAGGTGTAAGGGCTACACTGTGACACTGAGCTGTGTATATCAAATGAGTCTCTGTGCATCTAAAGCTGTGGGCACAAGTTGACTGAGTTATTGAATAGTTAAATAGTCTCATGGAAAACTTTCACTCCATGAAGCAGTCATTTTTCTTCCCCAGGTAGGTATTTGGGGAGAAAAAAGCACTAGGCACTGGTAATTGGATAGGTTCACAGTCTAGCACATGCCAACTAAAATGGCCCTAACTGCAGCAATTCCTGTTAGGAGTTAATACAAAGCAGGGATTCACATTGACAATTCATTTATAGTAATGATAACATATATTAGTGGGGCCATAACAATGGAAATTTATAGTGATCTAAAGGGAAACACCCATCGTTGGATCTGGGTAAGGATCCCATTGGTAATGGCCTCAGACCCAGTGACCCGGGACACTTACCCAGATCCCTCACCCTTACCCAGTGAACATTATGTGTTTCTCCATTATGCTGGTGTCAGGAGTTGAGATCACAGTCACATAGCCCCAGTATCCAAAAGACCCAAGAAATGCAGTTCTTTCCTACCTCCCCATTAAACTCTGACTTTAGCATAGGTCCTCATGTTCCTACTGAGGACAAAGGGACTTGGTCTAACTCATAGTCTTGTTCATTTTTGAAAGCAGAGTGTTCTTGATAAAGGTTGGTGGGCTCTCAGTCTCATGTCAGAATTCAATGGAAAGACCTGAGCAATAGCACTTGTATTAGTCATAGGGGTCATCCCCGTGTGGACCCCAGTTCAGCTTCCTTTCAGGCATCCCTTGGCCCACTACCAGGCCATGAGTTCCTTGGTAGTGAGCCCATCAGCCTACCTCTTAGACACCTCGTTATTGGATATTCACCCATAGATCTCTTATAGAGATCTAGGTCTAGATTGTCCAGGAGTAGGTTATTGATCACCGTTTTCACATTGCTTTTACTGTTGGTCAGTCACTGCTACCTTGGCAGTAGGTGCTATTCCATGTCCAACAGTTTGGCAGTTAATATCCAAATTGTCTAGTGCCAAATGACCTGACCTTATGAGGAGGCTTACTTGAGCTTGATACCTGTCTAGCAAGGGTGGCATGAATGAATCAAGAAATCTGAGTCTGGTTAAGAATCTCACTCTCCTCACTCCATCAGTGTAGACCCTGGGACCACCAGCGTAACACAGAGGGACACTGTCACTTCTGCAGTGGTGATCCAAACATGTTTTTCAGTGGTATAGAACTCATCACAGATTGGTCATCCTGTCAGAGCCAAAATAGTACCCAGATGAGGAAGGAGAGAGTCTCAGATGTTTGCTTTTTTTATTCCCCACTTTTCTTCCACCTCCTCAGCCAATATGACTGCTGTCAAGACTCTCTAAAGAAGGTGTTTTGTAGTGACAGGCCCAACAGTGTGTGTGACCTTCTCCTTCACCAAGTTTAACAAGATTCATCCCTTTAATATAGAGGCAAACTACCAGGTTTCTAAGATTTCTTTTGCTACTGGGTCATGCAGGGTCTCCCACAACTTTAGATCCCATCACTGGTGGACCATAAGCAGTAGCCACAAATTGCTTCCCTAGCTTTCTCAGAGTCCCTCTGGTGAATCTCTAATTTGATTGACCCAGCAGGTGTCTCAGCCAATGAATCGAGGTCTAAAGAGAAGAAACTTTGCTCCCCGCTCAGAACTGAAAAGCCTATAAAAATAAAATAGCACTCTCCTAGAGCACCCTGTGTGGTCTGCTAGCCCTGTCCAAAGCACATTGGCCTGGCTGCCCCAGGGGGCTCTCAGACTCTGGCTAATGATCCTATGGTACCCTCTCCCACATCACTCCAGAAATGTCCCACTGATTTACTAAGTACATCCCAAAGTGTGCCTTCCCAAAAGGCATTGAGCTTCACTTACCCTGCTTGCTGCTCCAATCTGTCTGAGAGAGAAATGCCAGTTTTTGAGTTGGTCAACTAAAATAACAAACCAAACTAAAAGTAACAAACCTTTGTTCACTTACCTCAATGGTTCAAGCAGTAAAGGGCCCCAGCTCTAGCAATGTTCTATTTTCCCACTTGAAACAGCAGTGGGTGAGGGTTAGATGTATCAGTGCAAACTGGTATGAGATGTAGGAGAGGATCATCTCACAGCTGAAGGAGCACCAGACAAAAGGCTCTTGCTATTTTCTGGGTCCTACGCCCTCAAAAGATAGTGGTGGGAGGGATGGGAGTAGAAACATCCTGAATACTGAATCATAACTGAGAAAAATTTCTTCAAGCCCCACCCACCCCCCATAAGGTAGTCTGGGCAGTGGCAGTGCCCGAACAATACAGTGTCCCAGTCAAGTCCCACCCCCACCTCCAGTTGGCAGTGACTGGGCTAAGAATGCAGTGTACTTGAGAGAGTGATGGGGGCAGGAGGGCTGTGTCCCGTCTCTGTGGGTTGAGAAACTTCTTTTCCCCATGGTAGCTGCCAGGTAATGCCTTTATAATTGTCTGTGATTGTGCCTGAAAGATCACACATGAGATCCAGCCTGGCATCAGGTTTCTTAAGTATATTCACATTTTTATATATGTACTTGTACATACATATGTAGTTATACACATATATTAGCCTGTATACCTACACGTGTGTATATAAACCTGCATAGACATATTTAGAATTCATGTTAAATCTTGGAAACCTTCAATTCTACTTCATCCCCTCAGGGCTTGTTCTGCCTACTTCCATTTCATGTGTGCATGTCCTTTCTTCCACTTCGTGAATACTCTCTGAATAATATAACACATTTACTCATTTGTTCCATCTTGTTATGACTCTAAAATTATTTTGGAATTTCTTCGCCTATAGGTATGGAAAAACAGTCCTCCTGAAAATATTTTGTCATGTGTTTACAGTCTCTCCACACTTCTGCCCGTGAATGAGGGTATATGTCAAATATTGTATTGATGAGTTACTTGCATTAGTACTTTTTTTCTTTCAGTAGGTTCATTTCTTTAAGTTTGCTTTCAGTTTTAGTTCCTCTTTTGTTACTTAATTTTATTTTTGAAACATGTGGAACCTGACCCTGCTTCCAAAAGTAAAAACTATGCAAAAAGGTATACTTAGAGGAGTACCATTTCTTCTTCAGTTCTCTCCCTTTTACCCTATGGGTAACCAACTACATTGTTTTCTATCTCACTTGTTTTTCATTTTGTAAAGGTAAGTATCTCTCTAATTCTCTGTCTCTCTCTCTCTCTGTCTCTCTCTCTCTCTGTCTCTTATTTCCTTATTTTCCCTTCTTCCTTACCTAGAAGGTACCACACAACTTTTCACCTTTGGGGTTTTTTTTTTTCCACTTGATATTATCTCCTTGAAATCCCTCCAAGTCAGTTTATAGAGGTTCATTTGATTCCTTTTACATCTCTACATACAACAGTTTGTACCATGTTATTTACCATAATTTACAAAGTTTAGAGTATATGTATTAGCTTGTTTATCTAGTTTCCCATGCACGAACATTTATATGCAATTACGAATAATGCTGTAATTAGCAAATTGTACACATGCATTTTGTTGATTGGTCTATGAAGTCTACGTGATCTGTAAAATATAAATAACCTAAGAGAAATAGAGACAAATATAAACTATGTATAATGCCTGGAAATGTTTATGAGATAATGAGAGAGTCAAAACACATCTATTTATTAAACTCCTCTCACAGTTTTATCAGATCTAGCATTATGGTAACTTCACTATAACTTCAGAAAAGTGAGAATGTTGCTGTATGCTTATTATAAATTTGATATATAGGGATTTATAATAGTTGTATTTTTCTATTCAGTGGACTAAGTATATCTCTTATGTAGCTCATGATAAAGCATCAGATGAAAATCTTATATGTGAGCATCAAGAACCAATGTCAGAAACCCAAATGCAAGTAAAGAAACAAAGAGAGAAAAGACACAATCAGTATACTAACTACTGATAACTTTAAGTTATTTAAAATTAATTATAGCTAAAGATCTTCTTCTTTGGTTCATAAATCTGTATTTTAATATATATTTTGGAGACATTTTATACTTTAACCTAAAGTATAAATACCCTAAGATAACTAGAGGATAAAAGCTAAAGTTATGAAACTTTTGGTCAGTATTTCTGATTGTAATATTTTTCATAGTCATGGTTCATGCACTTAGTATCCACTAAACCAATAATAGGCACATAATTGTCTTTCAAAAGGTGTGTACCTTTCACCCTGCTACAGGAAGTTGGGCATACAGAAACCTAAATTAATCCACTATCTTGTGGAATTGCCTTCTTCCAAAGACTCTAAATGATGAACAGAGAAGTTGCTGAGAGCTGTATCTCAATTCATTATCAGAGGGGCCAAGGAGAAGTGTGACCTGGGAGGCCTGTTGGATGGCCTCCAGACCATCTGCTTGAGATCCATTCAAATGTAGGTGCATTTTTGGAAACTTAATAGTTGGTTGCAGTCAGGATCCCACTGAGGGGAATGTAAGAGTGCCAGTAGCAGAATAGCTCCACGGATTTTTGGGACTCTTGTATTTGTTGTGAGTAAGAGGACAAATATTGGTGGTTATCTCCTCAAGATGATACGTATTGTGCTTTCCCACACAGTCCTTGTCCATGTCCCTGTTAATGACCCAGCTGTGTTGCTGAGTATGGGTCAACATAGCATCAGTCCCTGTAGGGTAGTACACATGCCTGGGCCCACCAGAAGGATGCCACCAATATAGTGGGCAGCTAGTTGGGAGTGGGTCTTCTTCCTGCTCATGGCCTTGTGGGAAGGACATTAAAGGTGTGTTGCAATCCATTACACAAGAGGCAAACTGATCCTGATCATCTGTGTGGACAGGGATGCTGAGAAGGGCATTTGCAATGTGAATTACTTTATACCTGTTTCCCTCAGCTTGGGCAAGAGCCTCTATGGCAGTCACAGTATCAGGTAAGGCCAGTGCCCTGATCTGTACCACAGCATTAAGCTGCCTGTAATACAGTCTATAGGCATGTTAGGCCATATGCACAGGTTCACTCAATTATTGAATGGAGAGGTAATCTCACAGAGATGTTTGGCTTACCTAAACTCAGCAAAGAGGGCAGGCATTTGTTTTTCTTTGCTTAGTAGTTGTTTTTGGAGATGCATCTCTAGGCACTGGTAGTCTGGTAGGTTTACAGTCTTCCATATGCCCCACTAAAATGACCCCCTGAGTGCAGTAGCGCTCATCACGGCTTGGTGCTGATGTGAGTTGGAGTTCACATAGAAAATACACCTGTACTCATTATATATTCAGTAGTGGGGGCCGTAAAATAGAGGTATATAGTGTCCAAAGGCACCCCCCACCATGGCCAGGTGTAAGTATACATCAAAAAGCATTAACTGTTTTCCTCTCATCCTGGCGTCACAGTTGTGGAGGTAACAGTCATTGGTAAACTAGTAGCCAAATGGCCCAAGGTATGCAGTCTCCCCCCACTGCCCCTATGAACTCTGAGTTGGCATATATTCTTAGGTGCCAAAGGGGACATAGGGACTTGGCCTAATCCCTAATTTTGTGTAATTTTATAAGCCAAGCATTCTGGGTAAAAATAGAGTTCTCCATTTCACCTTGAGATCGCTGGGAGGAGCAGAAGGGATAGCATGTGTATTAGTAATAAGTGTCATCACCATTTTGGTTCTCGTGGGGCTGTGTGTTGGCCCCCATGGCTCAGTACCTGTCCACAGGATGCTTGGTAGAGAGTCCATCCATCCCTTCCTTGAGCCTCCATTGCTGGGTAACTAGACAGTGTTTCCAGCAGCAGGGAACTCACCATGGGTGGGCGGAAATTTTCAGAAACCAAATGTCAGCCAGAAGAGGAAAGGGAGTGTCTTAGGTGTTTGTGTCTTTTCTCCCCCACCCCCTTCCTTGTCCTCCTTGGACAAAGTGCTCCGTGTCAGGGAACTCAGAACCAGGGGTTCTCTTGGGGCACCGCCAACAAGGTGCCACTGTCCTTCACGAAGTTAACAAGAGTAGCTCCTCCATGGTGGAGTCTCTATAGTCTCCTCAGGTTGCTGGTCAAGTGAAACTGAGAAATCTGGATCCTTTTTCATTAGACATGAGTTTAAAAACCTCACTGTATCACAGGCTATCCATCAGTGCCAGAGACAGGCTAAGAGTTAATAGTAGTCACTAGGTACAACTCAGCCAGCACTTTCTGCAGTGACTTCTGTAACCCTCCAGGTTGTCTTTTGGTTGATATTTTCTCTATTTCATCTTTTGAAGATACGTTATCTTTTGTCTTTTTTTTTAATTCCCTTTTCTTCTTTCTTTCTTAAAAGTTAGCCTGTTAAATATTCTCTCTTTCAGGTTTTTTTTCTTCATTAAGCCTTATATCCTAGAAATGCTCCCAAGTCAGTTTGTCAGGATGTTTTTCATTTCCTCTTATACCTATTTGTACAGCTGTGTGTGCTACATTATATCCCATAGTTTATATTTTCATAGTTTGCATACACTACTTTAGCTTACCAATTCGTATGCTTGTACGCTTAAGCGGTTTTGAGTATTTTGCAATTACAGGTATGCTGCAATGAATAATCTTGAACATATCTATTTTCCTTGTTTGATCTATCAGTGTGTATTAACTGAAAACATCAGGAAAACTCAGAAAACGAGAGACTAATATAAAACATATTTAAAATTAGGAATATTAATGATATGAAAAAATACTTTCCACACACACTCATTAAGACTCATAGTTTTCACATCTGATCTCGCATTATGGTGATTTACTTATAACTTCATATAAATGGGAGAAAATATCACTGTTCTCTGCTTTAAATTTGAAATCTAGGGATCTCTTTTTTTATTAATGGACTAAATCCTTCTCTTTATGTAGCTCAGGATGAAGTACCAGATGGAAATCGTATGCTTGAGCCTCAAGATTCAGTGTCAAAATCAGAGATTCAAGTGAAGAAACAAAGCCCTCACAAAGGGGAAAGACATATTAGTAAGTACAAAAACTATAGAAGACTTCAAGTGATTTTAAATTAAGCTCATTACAAGATGTTTTTATTTTGGTTCGTGGATACGTATTTTTTGAGCATATGTTTTATAGAAATTTTATACTTTGACTAAAGTGTGAGTACCATGAGATAGCTAGAGAAAAACAGCAGAAATATTGAAGCCTTTGGTTGGAATTTCTGTTCTTAAGATTATTTTATGACCAGAAGATGAATGCCCCAAGGCCCAATAATAGGTGAATAATTGTCTCTCCAAAGTAGTGTGCCTTTCAGCCGACTCCAGGTAATTATGGGTACAGAAGTCCAATGGATTCCTCTACGTGTCACAGCAGCCTTTTGCCATAGGCTCCAATGGCAAACAGATGTTTCTGAGATCTGTAAATCAAGCATCAGATGGGGGTCATGGGACCTGTTGGAGGGTCCTTAGGGCACCCTCTTGGTTGTGTCCTCACTGAAAGGAAGCAGCCTTTCTGGTAACCCCATAGATGGGTGTCATCAAGGGCTCCACATGGGCAAATGAGAGTGCAAGTGGTCAAAGAATGTCACTAATTGCTGGACCGCTTTTTATTTATTGGAGTTGATTAGCCCAAGTGTGGCAGTCTTATCCTCTGGAATGAGATGTCATTCCCCTTAGAGGCCATGTCCAGGAATTTCACTAAGTTACCAGGTAACTAACTGTACCTTGTGTGTACTGATGGCCCAGCCAAGAGCTACTGGTGGGCTCACAGTGCATCTAATACTTGTTGGGGGTGTGCTTGTCTGGGCCCACTTGAATGAAAACTAGTCCTCCCTTTGAGAGCAGGCTGCTTAGACGTCATGAGCTGTGCCCTGATTATAGATATTTGAGCAGTTTGGTGGCCATGTGAAGGACAGTAGTAGGATATTGCAACTCCTCTCATATAAGGTTAAACTAATAACTGGGATCATTTATGTGGAGAGGGATGCAGCAAAGGGCATTTGATTTGCATATTGAAGTCCTTCAGTTTGGAAAACAGCCTGTATGACAGTTACAGTGTAGGTACCACCGGGTCTCACGGCTGTACTATAGCATTGACCTACCAAAATCAATTGAGTCACATGTACTTGAGGCTGTGTTCAAAGATCAAGTTAGTTATTCACATGGGAAATAATCTCATGGAGAAATTTCTATTTATTAAGCTCAGCAGTGAGAGCAGTTTATGTCTTTTCCTTCCCCGGAATTAGTTTAGGGAGACACAAGTGGGAGGCACTGTTTAGTCTGGAGGTTCTCAGTCTTCCGCGTGCCCCTCTAAAATGCCCCTAAATACAGCAGTTCCCATGAGGAAACTGAATTCGAGTGTGGGTGCACATAGAAGGTACATCTACATCAATACACATTCAGTAGCGGGGACCATAAAAATGGAGTTTTGTGGTTGCCTGAAAGGATACACTCACAGTGTAGTGTTTGACCAAGGGTGTCCTTGGTCTGTGGTGGCCTCAGATGAAAAGCCAGAGAGCTTTATCTCTTTCCCCCAGCACCTGGTGTCAGAGGCTATGGAGATCATGGTCACCTGTGCACCAGTAGCCTAAGGGCTCTAGAAATGCAGCAGTGCCCCACCCCACTTTGAATTCTGACCTTGGCATACAGGCTCAGATCACCACCCGTGGCAGGAATATTTTGTGTATGTATGTGTGTGTGTATATATATATTTATATATATATATATACACACACACATACAACAGATATATATAGATAGATCGATAGATATTGCCTAGAAATGTTAGTGTTACACCTTCTTTAACAAATGCCCATTAAAAATATCCTCTCAAATTTTATGTCACATCTGACATTATGGTAATTTACTTATAAGTTTATCAAAATGAGAGAAAATTTTGCTGTATATATGTTATAAATTTGAAATCTAGAGATTGCATGCTAGATATGTTTTTCCATGGAGGAACTAAATACATCTCTTTATGTAGCTCATGATGACACACCAGACAAAAATCCTGTGCTTAAACATCAAGAGTCAGTGTCAAAACTCCCCATGCAAGTACAAAAACAAATAACTTCCAGAGGAGGACAACACAGTAGTAAGTATAACAATTATAGGTACCTTTAAAAGTTAAAAAATTAATCACATCAGAACTTATTTCTTTAGTTCATGGATATGTATTTGAGCATATAATTTATAGGAATTTTACATTTTGATCTAAATGTGAATACCATAAAACAACTAGAGAAGAAGAAACATTTAACATTTGGTTGGAATTTCTTGTTATAAAACTACTTCATGGCAGGACTTCTGCACTCAGTGTCCACCAAGATCCATAACTGGTCAGTAGTCTTACAAAGGGTGTTTACTTTCAGGCAACAATAGAAGATTATGAGTCCAAAGTCAGCTGGCACCTCTGATGTGTGGCAGTGTTCTTTTGCCACAGGCTCCAATTGGCAGAGAGGTTGCTGAGACCCGCAACTTAAAAGGCGGTGGATTCAAGGGGGCAAGGAAAAGGGTTGCCTGTGTAGCCCGTTGGAGGGTCTCCAGGGTATCCTGTTGTCAGGCCCCACTCAGGGTAAAGGTCTTTTTGGTAGTCTGATTGATGAGTGCTGTCATCAAGGTGGCCTTGTAGGGGAAGTTGTGAGTACCAGTATCTGAATACTCCCAGAAGTCATTGGGCATCCTTTGTGTTTGTTGGGGCTGAGAGCCTGAGCATGACTAAAACTAGGCAGTTATTGTCTCCGGACTGAGAGCTACTGTCCCTTCCCAGTTTATTCCCAGAAATTTCCCAGGATTCATAGGCCCTTGTGCCTTGTCCATAGTAATGTCCTAGACATGTTGCTACATGTGCATCAAAATGTCATACAGTCCTGGTTGAGTAGTACCCTTTCCTCGACCCACTAGGAGGCATTCATTAATATATGGAAGGCTAGGGCTCCATCTGGAAGTGGGAATTCTTCCTGCTCATGGCCTTGTGGAAGGACATTAAAGGTGTATTGCAACGCATTACACCAAAGGCAAACTGATCCTGATCATCTGTGTGGACAGGGATGCTGAAAAGGGCATTTGCAATGTGAATTGCTTCATACCTATTTCCCTCAGCCTGGGCAAAAGCTATGTCAGTCACAGTGTCAGGTAATGCTATTGCCATAGTTGTACTGCATCACTGAGCCTGATTTTTGCTTGAGTTTCCAGGTACCCAAGGCCTTTTGCAAAGCTCAGATAATGAACCTTGGCTTCCTTAAGCACAGCAATGGGGGCAGTTTTGTTTGTTTGTTTTTGAATTCCTGAGGCAATTAATGTTGTTTTTGAGAGACAGTACTGCTAGCAGGTAATAGTTTGGTAGGTTTACAGTGTTCCATATGCCCCACTAAAATGGTCTTAATTACAATAATATCCTTTAGGCTTTAGAGTAAGTGTAATCCGGTATACATAGCGATAAAACATCTATAACAACAATCCATTCAGTAGTGGCGCCACAATAATGATATGTTACACCTGTAGTCAGGCTGGGTAAGGATCTTGGTGGTGTTGGCTTCGGACAGAAAATCAGAGAGCATTATCAATTTTCTCATTCTCATTCCAGGGGATTGGGGGTCACCATCAACTGTGGACCATTACCAAAAGGCCCAAGAAATGCAATTCTCCCTCATGTGTACTCTGAACTTTGACCCTTGGCATAGGATCTCACTTCTTCACTCTGGACTTAGGAACATTGGACATTTCATAGTCTTGTTTAATCCAAAACGTTTGGGTAAAAGTTGGTAAGGATCTATGATTCATTTTAGAATTTACTGGAAGAAGGAGAAGAAATAGCACTTCTGTTAGTCATAGGGGTCATTATTACCTGGCAGACCCTATAGGGGTTGCCATTTGGCCCCTTAAGGTATGCTACTTGGCCATGAGTTCCTAAGTGGAGAACCCATTAATCTCTTCTTTTGAGCTCCCACTGTTTAAAAAACAGACCCAGAGGTATTGGGAGAGCACTACCCAAATTCTCCACTAGTGTGTTCCCAGTTACCATTTTCATGTCACCTTATGTGATGGTCTCTCTTTGTTATTTTGGCTGTAGTTACATTTTCCCTGCCCAGGAATTTGTCAGTTAAGATCTGGATTATGTCACTAACAGACGGACCTGATGTTATGAGGAGCTTTAATTGAGCTTGATAACCAGCAGGAGTGGCACTAATGAACCTAGAGTCTTGTTAACAGTCTCATCATCCACCACTGTCACTCTCTCATTGTAGAACCAAGGGACCACCAGTGTAGTTTGCAGGGCTGCTATCCTCTGGAAACTTGGTCTAAACATGTGTTTTAGTCATAGAGAACTCATCACTGGTGGGCCAAAGCTGTCACAGCCCAAATGGTTTCTAGCTGGGGAAGAAGGACTTGAGTGTTCCTCTTAGCCTCCTTGATCAAACTTTCTGCTGTCAGACACTCTTAAGGAGGTCCACCCACAAAGTGCCACTGATCCTCACTAACTTTAAGAAGAGATAACACCAGTCCTTCTCAAACTCTTCCAAAATTGCAGAGGGAGAAACACTCCCAAATTAATTCTACGAAGCCACCATCACCCTGATACCAAAACCAGAAAAAGGCATCACAAAAAAAGAAAATTATAGACCAGTATCACTGATGAACATAGATGCAAAAATCCTGAACAAAATACTAGCAAATAGAATCCAACAGCACATTAAAAGGATCATACACCACGATCAAGTGGGATTTGTCCCAGGGATGCAAGGATTCTTCAATATACACAAATCAATCAGTGTGATACACCACATTAGCAAATTAAGGAATAAAAACCATATGATCATCTCAATAGATGCAAAAAAAGCTTTTGACAAAATTCAACACCCATTTATGATAAAAACTCTCAATTAAATGGGTGTAGAGGGAACCTCCCTCAACATAATAAAGGCCATATATGACAAACCCACAGCAAGCATCATACTCAATGGTGAAAAACTGAAAGCATTTCCACTAAGATCAGGAACAAGACAGGGATGTCCACTCTAACCACTCTAATTCAACTTAGTTTTGGAAGCCCTAGCCACAGCAGTCAGAGAAGAAAAAGAAAAAGGAATACAAATTGGAAAAGAAGAAGTAAAACTGTCACTGTTTGCCAGTGACATGATACTATACATAGAAAATGCTGAAGATGCCACCAGAAAACTACTAGAACTAATCAATGAAGTTGGTAAAGCTGCAGGATACAAAATTAATGAACAGAAATCTCTGGCATTCCTATACACCAACAATGAAAAATCAGAAAGAGAAATTAAGAAAACACTCCCATTTACCATTGCAACAAAAAGGATAAAATACCTAGGAATAAACCTGCCTAAGGAGGCAAAAGACTTGTATTCAGAAAACTGTAAAACACTGATGAAAGAAATCAAAGATGACAAAAACAGATGGAGAGACATACCATATTCTTGGATTGGAAGAATCAGTGTTGTGAAAATGACTATACTGCCCAAAGCAATCTACAGATTCAGTGTACTCCCTATCAAACTACCAATGGCATTCTTCACAGAATTAGAAGCAAAAACCTTACAATTTGTATAGAAACACAAAAGACCCCGAATAGCCAAAGAAATCTTAAGAAAGAAAAACGGAGTTGGAGGAATCAGGCTCCCTGACTTCAAACTATACCACAAAGCTACAGTAATAAAGACAGTATGGTACTGGTGCAAAAACAGCCATTCTGGCTGGTGTGAGGTGATGTCTCATTGTGGTTTTGATTTGCATTTCTCTCATAATTAGTGATGTTGAACATCTTTTCATGTACCTCTTGGCCATCTGTATGTCTTCTTTGGAGAAATGTCTATTTAGGTCTTCTGCCCATTTTTTTTATTGGGGTTGTTTGTTTTTATGCTATTAAGCCACATGAGCTGTTTGTAAATTTTGAAGACTAATCCCTTGTTGGTTGCTTCGTTTGCAGATATTTTCTCCCATTCTGTGAGTTGTCTTTTTGTTTCATTTATGGTTTCCTTTGATGTGCAAAAGTTTGAGTTTAATTAGGTCCCGTTTGTTTATTTTTGTTTTTATTTCCATTACTCTGGGAGACGGATCAAAAAAGGTATTGCTGCCATTTATGTCAGAGAGTGTTCTGCCTATGTTTTCCTCTAAGAGTTTTATAGTGTCCAGTCTTACATTTAGGTCTTTAATCCATTTTGAGTTTATTTTTGTGTATGGTGTTAAAGAGTGTTCTAACTTGGTTTTTTTACATGTAGCTGTCCAGTTATCACAGCACGATTGATTGAGGAGACTGTCTTTCCTCCACTGTATAGTCTTGCCTCCTTTGTCATAGATTAATTGACCATAGGTGCATGGGTTTATTTCTGGGCCTCCTATCCTATTCCATGGATCTATATTCCCATTTTTTTTCCAGTACCATACTGTTTTAATGACTATAGTTATGTAGTATAGTCTGACATCAGGGAGCTTGATTCCTCCAGCTCTGTTTTTCTCTCTCAAGATTGCTTTGGCTATTCGGGGTCTTTTGTGTCTCCACGCAAATTTTAAGATTTTTTGTTCTAGCTCTGTGAAAAATGCCATTGATAATTTGATAGGGATTGCATTGAATCTGTAGATTGACTGGGGTAGTATAGTCATTTTGACAATACTGATTCTGCCAAGCCAAGAATATGGTATATCTTTCCATCTGTTTGTGTCATCTTCTATTTCTTTCATCAGCGTCTTATAATTTTCAGAGTACAGGTTTTTTGCCTCCTTAGGTAGGTTTATTTCCAGGCATTTTATTCTTTTTGATGCGATGGTAAATGGGATTGTTCCTTTAATTTCTCTTTCTGATCTTTCATTGTCAGTGTATGGAAATGCAACAGATTTCTGTGTATTAATTTTGTAACCTGCAGATTTACCACATTCTTTGATGAGCTCTAGTAGTTTTCTGATAGCATCTTTAGGATTTTCTATCTATAGTATTATGTCATCTGCAAACAGTGACAGTTTAATTTCTTCTTTTCCACTTTGGATTTCTTTTATTTCTTTTTCTTCTCTGACTTCCGTAGCTAGGACTTCCAAAACTATGTTGAATAAAAGTGGTGAGAGTGGACATCCTTATCTTGTTCCTGATCTTAGAAGAAATGTTTTCAGCTTTTCACCGTTGAGTTTGATGTTATCTGTAGGTTTGTTGTATATGACCTTTATTATGTTGAGGTATGTGCCCTCTATGCCCACTTTCTGGAGAGTTTTTATCACAAATAGGTGTTGAATTTTCTTAAAACCTTTTTCTGCATCTATCGAGATGATCATATGGTTTTTATTCTGCAATTTATTGATGTCATGTATCACACTCATTGATTTGTGGATCTTGAAAAATCCTTGCATCCCTGGGGTAAATCCCCCTTGATCATGGTGTACAATCTGTTTACTATATTGTTGGATTCAGATTGCTAGTATTTTGTTGAGGATTTTTGTGTCTGTGTTCATCAGTGATATTGGCCTGTAGTTTTCTTTTTTGTGTGGTATCCTTGTTTGGTTTTGGTATCACAGTAATGGTGGCCTCATAGAATGAGTTTGAGAGTTTTCCTTCCTCTGCAGTTTTTTGGAACAGTTTCAGGATAGGTGTTAACTCTTCTCTAAATGTTTGATAGAATTTGTCTGTGAAGCCACCTGACCCTGGACTTCCGTTTGTTGGGAGTTTTTTAATCACAGTTTCAATTTCAGTACTTATGATTGGCCTGTTCATATTTTCTGTTTCTTCCTGGTTCAATCATGGTAGACCGTACATTTCTAAGAATTTGTCCATTTTTTCCAGGCTGTCCATTTTATTGGCCTATAGTTGCTTGTAGTAGTCTCTTATGATTCTTTGTATCTCTGTGGTGTCAGTTGTAACTTCTCTTTCATTTCTAATTTTAGTGATTTGAGTCCTCTCCTTTTTTTCTCGATGAGTCTGGTTAAAGGTTTATCAATGTTGTTTATCTTTTCAAAGAACCACCTTTTAGTTTCATTGATCTTTGCTGTTGTTTTCATCTCTATTTCATTTATTTCTTCTCTGATTGTCTACTAGCTAGGTTTTGTTTGTTTTCTTTCTCTAGTTCCTTTAGGCTTAAGTTTAGGTTGTTTAATTGAGATTTTTCTTGTTTCCTGAGGTAAGATTGTATTGCTATAAAATTCCTTCTTAGAACTGCTTTTACTGCATCTCATAGGATCATTGTGCTTTCATGTTTATTTGTCTGTAGGCATTTTTTGGTTTCCTCTTTGATTTCTTCAGTGAGCCATTGGTTGTTTAGTTGCATATTTTTAGCCTCCACGTGTTTGTGTTTTTTAGTTTTTTTTTTCTTGTAGTTTATTTCTAATTTCATAGTGCTGTGGTCACAAAAGATGATTGATATGATTTCAGTTTTCTTAAATTTACCAAGGCTCGCTTTGTGGCCCAGCATGTGTTCAGTCCTGGTGAATGTTCTATGTGCACATGAGAAGAATGTGCTGCTGCTTTTGGATGGAATGCTCTAGAAATATCAATTAAATCCATTCTGTCTAATGTGTCATTTAAGGCCTATATTTCCTTATTAATTTTCTGTCTGGATGAGCTGTCCATTAATGGAAGTGGGGTGTTAAAGTCCCCCACTATTACTGTGTTGCTGTTGATTTCTCCCATTATGGCTGTTAGTATTTGCTTTATATATTGAGGTGCTCCTATATTGGGTGCATATATATTTACAGTTGTTATATCTTATTCTTGGATTAATTCCTTGATCATTATGTAGTGTCCTTCTTTGTCTCTTTATTTATTGTAGTGTCCTTCTTTGACTCTTTAAAACAGTCCTTATTTTAAGGTCTATTTTGTCTGATAGGAGTATTGCTATTCCAGCTTTCTTTTGATTTCTATTTGCATGGAATATCTTTTTCCATCCCATCACTTTTAGTCTGTATGTGTCCCTAGATCTGAAGTGGGTCTCGTGCAGACAGCATGTATATGGATCTATGTTTGTATCTATTCAGCCAGTCTATGTCTTTTGGTTGGAGCATTTAATCCATTTATGTTTAAGGTAATTATCGATATGTATGTTCTTATTGCCTTTTTGTTACTTGTTTTGGATTTGTTTTTGTAGGTCTTTTTTCTTCCCTCCCTCTTTTGTTCTCTTTGTGATTTGATGACTAACTTTAGTGTTGTGTTTGGATTCCTGGCGGGTATGGGATTTGATTTTATTGTGATTGTGCCCCTCCTACCATCTCGTTTTGGCTTCTTCTTTGTCTTTGGATATAGGGTATCTTTTTTTTGGTAGGTTCCAGCTTTTTTTCATCGTTGGCTGTTCAGCAGTTAGTTGTGATTTTGGTGGTTCTGTAAGAAGGGGGTGAAATCATGTCCTCCTACTCCACCATCTTGAGCTAATCCCAAGTCCTTTTCTATAGAGTTTTAAATTAAATACATCAGAAGAACTTTATTTTGTTCATGAATGTGTCTTTGTACATATATTTTATAGAAATTTTAAACTTTGACATAAAATATGAATACCCTAACAAAGCTATATAACAAAAGCAAATGTATTCTATGTTTTGGTTGGAATTTCTTGTCCTAAGATTATTACATGACCAAGGTCATGCTCTCAAGGCCAGTAACAGACCAATAATTGTCTCATAAAGGATATGTACCAACTGTCTCATAAAGGATATGCAATTTTTAGCCAGCCCTGGCAGATTGTGGACCCAAAGTCCATTGAATGCCTCTGATGTATGGTAGTGGCCTTCTGCCATAGATTCCAGTAGGCAAAGAGAGATGTTACTGAGAGTCCTAACTGAAACAGCAAATGAAAATCAGAGGGGTCCACAAAAAGGGCATCTGGGGTAGTCAGTTGAATGGCTTCCAGGAGATCCCATCCATCAAGGCCCCAGTCAAATGTAATCATCTTTATGGTAACCTGATTGTTGGGTGCTGTGTGATCCCTGTGAGAGTGTGGCAGTATCTGTATAGTCCCACCAATTGCTCAGATGGTTTTTATTTAGCGGGACAGAGAGGGCCGAAAGCATGACAGTCATCTTCCCTGGATTATGCCCCTTACAGATCATGCCCAGGAATTTTACTTCATTATTAGGTCCTTGTACCTTGTTGTTAATAACAGCCTAGCTACATGATACTTGTAGGTGAACAGGACATCCAGTTCTTTTTGGGTAGTGCCCTTGTCTGAGCCCACTAGGATGATCTCATCAATAGAGTGGAAGGTTAGTGCTCCCTCAAGGAGCAGGACTTTTTCCAAGTCTTTACCTATGCATTATTACAGGTAGAGAATTTAGGGAGTCTCATGGAAGGACATTAGTGGTGTAATACAACCCATATTGCGTACAACAAACTAATTCTGAACATGCATATGGAGAGGGATGCTGAGAAGGGCATTTGTGATGTCAACCACAGGACACCAAGATTCTTTATCTTGGATGATAACCTCTATAACTGTCACAATGTCAGGTACCACTGGTGCCATAGGTAGCTCTAATGCTTTGTGTAACCCTAATCAATTTAGAGTCTGGGCACCAAAGGTCTTGCACACAGTCCAGGTGGAGTTACTGAATGGAGAAATAGTTTACAGATATTTGTTGGCCTTTGAAAGCTCAACAATGAAGGCAGTTGCCCCTTTTTATTACCAAGGCCTGTGACTTTGTTTTTGGTAGACAGAGGTTCTAGTTGCCAGTAGTTTGGTAGATCATAATCTTTCACATACCCCACTAAAATACCCTAACTTTAAATCTTATCTTGGTGGGGGGCGGTTAGTGCTGCTTGATATAAAAAGTACATTTCTACCAATAACATATTCGGTGGTAGAAACCACAATAATGGAGGTTTGTAGTAGTCCAAAGGGTATTCACTCATAGTTGGGTTTGGAAAAGAGTCCTAGTGGTGGGTGGACTAAAACTACAGAGAATTATCTGTTTCCTCCTCATCCTTTTATAAGGGACTGTCGAAATCCCAGAAATTTATTCACCAGTATCCAAAAGGCCCAAGAAATGCAATATTTCCCCTCCACAGCTTGAACTCTGACCTTAGCATATGTCCTCAGTTCCCCACAGGCGACATAGAGACCTTGTCTAACCTCTAGTCATGTTTATTTATGAAAGCTTAGAGGTCTGAGTAAAAGTGGGAAGGATCTGTATTGATGGATACCACCAGGCACCATTCTTGCTAAGTTTAATAAGATTAACTCCTTCATTAAGGAATCAAACTACCCAAGGCTCTAAGGTCTCTTCAGGTCACTGGATAAAGTGATTCCAAAGGGCTCTACATTATTTTTAATTAAAGGGACAAGCTTTAATAACTGCTGTGTTCTGGACTCTGTTTTGGCACCAAGAATGTGCTTGGAGATAACAGTAGTCATTGGATACAGTTCAACTCACAGTCTCTGATTGTTGGATCCATCATCAGAGAACAATAATCAGCATCTAGGGAATTGCTTCCCTAGCTTTTTTAGAGTCCCTCTGTTGGTTCTGTAATTGGACTTACTATGGGAACTCGGCCAGGGAGTTGGGAGCTCAAGGGAAGGACCATTCCCCTGAGAACTGAAAATCTTATGTAAACAATCCATTAGCACTCTCCAAGAGTGTTTTGTGGCATCCACTGTCACTGTCTGAGAATCACTGGCATAGCTGATAATGAGCCCTGCTGGGCTCATGCAAATAATCCACTAGTACTATGTCAGAGCACCCCCAAAGACTTTTTTCATATCTCCCAAAATTGCCCAGTAAAAGTTTCAGTATTTTGCTTTTCTAGAAGAGCACTGTGTTTCATTGACCGCCTGCTCAGTGTGTCAGTTTGTCAAAAAGTGAGCTGCCAGTTTTTAGTTGGTCATTTAAGACTAACGGAAAGTAACAATTAAGTATTTATTTATTTACTGAGATAGAATAAGCAAGAGCCTAAACAAGAAAGGGCACTAGCTCCACCAATGGTTTATTTGCCCCAGAGGTGGGTCATGTGCATCAGAGCAGATGAGAGTAACATCTTACTGTGGACTAAGTCCCCCCAAAAGCCTCTGATGTTTTATGGACCCAAGTGCCATGAGGAAGTAGAGGAGAGAGGGCTTAGAATGGAAGTGTTGAACCAGAATGGAGAAAGAGTTTTTAAGGCCACCCAGTAAGATGGTCTAGGCAGAAGTGCTGAACAGTATAATACCTCACCTGAGGTCTCCTCTGCTTCATAAGGAGTTTTCCCAATGGATACACTTGAGCTAGAATGCAGATATGCCAGTCCGGATGGATCTTAGTCCATGACTGCAACTACCTCCAACGCCTGCAGTGCACTGGCTGTGCCTCAAATATAGTATGGGGTGTGAAGTTTTTCCCCCTGACAGCTGCCAGATAAGGCCTCTGTAATTGTCCATGATTGAGCCTGAAAGATCACACATAGAATTTTGGCCTGGAGTCAGACTCTCCCCAGTTTTTATATGTATACCTATACCTATTCCTATATCTATACCTATTCTGATCATCTGTGTGGACAGTGATACTGAAGAGAGAGTTTGAGATGTCACTTGTAGTACACCAAGCTTCTTCATCTTGGGCAGTAGCCTCGGTGACGGTCCCAAAGTCAGTTAGTACCAGTGCCCAGGGCTGCACTACAGCATTGAGCCACGATCAGTTGAGTCTCTAACGCGACTGAGGCCAGGTGCACAGGTCAAACAGGACTACTGAATGGAGAATTAGTCTCAGAAAACTGTGGCTCCATTAAGCTCAGCAATTAGGATAGCTATATCTTTTCTCTGCTAGTCCATTGATACCTTACTTTTGGTAAACAGTAGAACTGCACAGTGTTAGGAGGGTAGGTTTATGGTCCCCACATGCCATAAAATGTCCCTAACTGCAGCAACTACCTTCAGGACTTAGGAGTGAATTCAAGCAGGGATACACTTAGACAGTACACCTGTACACCTGTATATTCAATAGTGGGAGCCATTACAGTGGTGGTCATAACAATTGTAATGCTCCAGTGGGGCCCACTTATAGTTGTATCTGGTAAAGGTTCTGATGGTGTTGGACTGAGACTCAAAACCAGAGAGCATTGTTTGTTTCTTCTTTGTATTAAATTCCTAGCACTGCTGTAACAAAGTACCACAAACTCATTGACTTAAAACAGAGAAATTTATTGTCTCAGAGTTCTGGAGGCTGATATCAGGGTGTCAGCAGGGATGGTTACTTCTGAGGGATTGTTATTGAAACTTTGTTCAATACTTCTGTTCTAGCTTTTGCTGGTTTGCTGGCAATATTTGGTGTTCTTTGGCTTCAACATTTTAAAGTATTTTTTTACAGCAGTAGCCCACTTCCCAGTACCAGAAATCTATATGAGTTTGCTTGGACTGCTAAAACAAAAGACCACAAACTGAATGGCTTAAAAAAATATTGTCCTACAATCAGGATGGTAGAAGTCTGGGATTAGATATTGGTAGGGTTGTTTTCTTCTGAGGACTCGAGCAAAAAACTGTTTTTTTGCCTCTGTCCTACCTTCTGGTGGCTTTCTGGCAACATTTGACATCGCTTGGCTTGTAGATTCATCACCCTGATCTATGCCTTCATCTTCACAAGGTGCTCTCCCCATATGTTTGTCTGTCTCTGTGCTCAGATTTCCCATTTTTATAAGGACTAGGACCCACTCTAATAACCTCATGTTAACTTGATTACCTCTGTAAAGACCCTATTTCTAAATAAGGTCACATTCTAAGGTACTGTGGGATAAGAACTCCCTCTTGGTAGAGGGGAAGTGGGAACAATTTAAACTATAACCCTCTTGTTGTAGTGTCAGGGATTTTGGAGGGCACGGTTAACTATGCACCAGTATCCAGGAGACCCAATAAATGCAGTTCTCCCCTAGCTCCCCGTTGAACTCTTAACCTGATATAGGACCATTGTTCCCCACTAGAGACATAGAAACCTTGGCCCAACCACTAGTCTTATTTATTTTTAAAAGCTGAAAAACTTGGTTAAAAGTTAACAGGGGATTTTAATTCCCCACCCCTACCCCCAGGTTCACTGGGAGGAGCAGAGGGAATAGCACTTGTATTAATCATAAGGCCATGACCTTGCAGACTCTAGTGGAGCAGCCTAGTGGATCCCATGGCCCACTCACTCTATGACCATAAGTTCTTGGTGGGAAGGTCCATCAGTCTCCTCTTTGGGAAGCTTTTGTTGAGTAACCTAGATCCAGAGATCTCTTTGGGAAGTATCTAGCCCAGATGGTCTAAGAGGGGGAACAGGCTTACCATTTTTACATTGCTCTTTCTACTGGCTGGTCTTTGCCTTCTGGGCAGTAGCCACATTTTTTTTAACTCAGTGATTTGTCAGTGAATATCTGGACTGTTACAGAATGATCAACGTGGCCTTGTGAGGAGGTTTAATTGAGCTCAGTAACAGAAGAAGTTAATGTGAACAAACCTGGAAATCTGAGTCTTGTTGACAGTCTCATCATCTATTGTTCTTACCCCACATTTGTACATCTAAGACACCACTAGGGTGACTCACAAGGAAACTATATCCACTGGAAGTATAATTCAACCATGCTGTTTAGTGGCAAGGAACTCATGGTGCATGGGGTCAAATCTCTCAGAGCCCAAATACCCGGCTGAGGATGTAAATGATCTTGAGTGCTTGTATCCTTTCATCCCAGTGCCATCTTCTTCTTTAGGCAAAGTAGCTGCTGTTTTGTACTCTGAAAGTAGGTGTCACATACCAGAGGTACCATTCTCTTAGTAAGTAAAACAAGATTACCTCCTCCATCTTGGAGGCAAACTACCCAAGTCTCTGAGAGCTTCAGATTGCTGGGTAAAGTAATCCCAAAAGGCTCTTCATTATTTTACATTTTAGACATAAGTCCCAACAAAAATTCACTTTGTTTTAGGCTGTCTTTTGGTGCCAGGGACATGCTTACAGTTAACAGTAGTATTGGGATGCAATTCAGGGTCTCTGACAAATTTTGTTCCCATCACTGGAGGAATGAATTTTGTTCCCATCAGTAGCTAGAGAATTGCTTCCCTAGCTTTCCTATGAGTGTCTCTTTTGGATCTGTAATTTGACTCATGGAGTTGAGTCAGGTTTGGGCAAGGGGGTGGAAACTAAAGGGAAGGACCGCTGTTCCCCCTTATACCTGAAAAGCTTATGTAAAAAGTCACTAGCACTCCCCAAAGAAACCCCAGGGTCCACTAGTTCTTTTTGAGACACATTAGCATGACTGATGAAGCACCCATGGAACTCTCAGGCTCTTGCATGTGATCCGTTAGTATCACTTGAGAGTGTCTGATGGACCTCTCTAACACCTCTCAAAAGTGCCCCATGGGATCTTCAGAGTTTTGCTTTCCTAGAAAGGCACTGTGCTTTACAGGCATACCTCATCTTATTGCATTTCGCAGATACTGCATTTTTTACAAATTGAAGGATTGTGGCAACCTTGCATCAAGCAAGTCTATCGGTGCCATTTTTCCAAAAGCGTTTGCTCACCTCATGTCTCTGTGTCACATTTTGGTAATTCTTACAATATTCAAACTTTTTCATTATTATTATATTTGTTATGGTGATCTGTGATCAGTGAGCTTTGATGTTATTATTGTAGTTGTTTTGGGACACCACAAACCACACGCATATAGATGGCAAACTTAATTGATAAATGTTATGTGTGTTCTGACTGCTCTACCGTCTCTCTCCCTCTCCTCTAGCCTCCCTGTTTCCTCAGACAGAACAATATTGAAATTAGGCCAATTAATAACCCTACAATGGCCTCTGTATGTTCAACTGAAAGGAGGAGTTGCATGTTAGTTTAAATCAAAAGCTAGAAATGATTAAGCTAAGTGAGGAGGGCATGTCGAAAGCCGAGAAAGGCCAAAAGCTAGTCCTCTTGCTCCAAACTATAGCCAAGTTGTGAATGCAAAGGAAAAGTTCTTGAAGGAAACTAAAAGTGCTGCTCTAGTGAGCACACAAATAATAGGAAAGCGAGACAGCCTTATTGCTGATACGGATAAAATTTCGGTGGTCTGGACAGAAGATGTGAAACCAGCCACAACATTTGCTTAATCGAAAGCCTAATCCAGAGCAAGGCCCTAACTCTCTTCAATTCTGTGAAGGCCAAGAGATGTGAGGAAGCTACAGAAGAAAAGTTTGAAGCTAGCAGAAGTTGTCTCATGATGTTTAAGGAAAGAAGCCATCTCCATAACACAAAAGTGCAAGGGGAATCAGCAAGTGCTTACGTAGAAGCTGCAGCAAGTTACCCAGGAGATCTAGCTAAGATAATTAATGAAGGTGGCTACACTAAACATCAGATTTTCAATGTAGATGAAACGGCCCCCTATTGGAAGAAGATGCCATCTAGGACTTTCAGAGTTAGAGAGGAGAAGTCAATGCCTGGCTTCAAAACTTCAAAGTACAGGCTGACTCTTGTTAGGGGCTAATGCAGCTGGTAACTTGAAGTTGAAGCCAGTGCTCATTTATCATTCTGAAAATCCTAAGGCCCTTAAGAATTATGCTAAATCTACTCTGCCTGTGATCTGTAAATGGACAACAAAGTCCAGATAATAGCACATGTGTTTGCAAAATGGTTTACTACATATTTTAAGCCCACTGTTGAGACCTACTGCTAAGAAAATTTCAAAATATTACTGCTCACTGATAATGCACCTGGTCACCCAAGAACTCTTCTGGAGCTGTACAACAGGATTAATGTTTTCATGCCTGCTAACACAACATCCATCCTGCAGCCCATGGATGAAGGAGTAATTTCAATTCTCAAGTCTTATTATTTAAGAAATACATTTTGTAAAGCTATAGCTGCCATAGATAGTGATTCCTCTGATGGATCTGGACAAAGTAAATTGAAAACCTTCTGGAAAGGATTCACCACTCTAGATGCCATTAAGAACATTCATGATTCTTGGGAAGAGGTCAAAATGTCAACATTAAGGGAAGTTTGGAAGGAGTTGATTCCAGCCCTCATGGATGACTTTGAAGAATTCAAGACTCAGTGGAGGAAGCAACTACAGATGTGGTGGAAATAGCAAGAAAACTAGAATTAGAATTAGAGACTGAAGATGCAACTGAATTGCTAAAATCTCATGAGAAGATTTTAATGAATGAAGAGTTGCTTCTTATGGTTGAGCAAAGAAAGTGGTTTCTTGAGATGGAATCTACTCCTGGTGAAGATGATGTGAAGACTGCTGGAATGACAACAAGGGATTTAGAATATTATATGAACTTAGTAGATAAAGCAGCAGCAAGTTTTGAGAGGATTGACTCTCATTTTGAAAGAAGTTCTGCATGCTATCAAACAGCATTGCATGCTACAGAGAAATCATTCATGAAAAGAAGAGTCAACCAATGAGCCAAACTTCACTGTGGTCTTATTTTAAGAAATCACCACAGCCACCCCAGCCTTCAGCAACCACCACCCTGATCAGCCAGCAGCCATCAACATCGAGGCAAGACCCTCCACTGGCAAAAAGATTAGGACTAGCTGAAAGCTCAGATGATGGCTAGCATTTTGTAGCAATAAAGTATTTTTAAAATAAGATACGTACATTGATTTTTATAGACCTAATGCTATTGCACAATTAATAGACTACTGTATCGTGTAAACATAGCTTTTATATGTGCACTGGGAAACCAAAAAATTCATATGACTCGCTTTATTGAAATATTCGCTTTGTTGCGGGGGTCTGGAACTGAACCCGTGACATCTCCAAGGTGTGCCTGTACTATCCATCCTGCTCACTGCACCAATTTGTCAGAGAAAGCACTGCCAGTTGTTGAGTTGGTCAATTATAACAAACCAAACTGAAAATAACAATTAAACCTTTATTCGATTACTGTGATAGCATAAGTACGAGTCTAAACAGGAAAGGTCCCAGCTTTATTATTCCATTTTTCCCCACTGAAGGCCCCAGGTAAGAGATGTTTTATCAGAAATGGTTGGGGGATTGTCTCATTGCCAAAGGAGCCCTAAACTAAAGGCTCTTGCCATTTTATGGACCCAGGAGGTAGGGAATGCAGGAAGGTCTAGGAATGGAAAAGTAGTGAAAACTGAGTCAGATAGGAGAAAATTGTCTTCAAGACTCCCCAGTAAGTTTGTCAAAGCAGAGTCACCTGAACAGTACAGTGCATCATTTGAGCCCTTAACTGGGGCTTTGTATGACTGTGGTTGGCCTGGAGGGGCCTGAACCCATGAATATACTGGCTGTGCAGTCGGTCTAGTGTGGGTAGGAAGCTTTCTCCCATGGTAACTGCCAGGTAAGATGACACATAGGATTTTCACTTGGATCCACACTCCTTAGTTTTGACACACATGTACATATATTCATACACACATACATGTGCATGTGCACACATATATGCATATGTTATGTGCACATATATTTTAGAAATCATAAGGACTCTCAGACACCTTCAGTTCTACTCCCTCAGGTCTCCTTCTTGCCTTCCTCCATTTCATATGTGTATGTCCTTTCTTCCAGGGTGTTAATCCTGACTCTTAAAACATAAGCAGATTTATGTATTTGCTCAACTCTACAATGCTTCACCCCTTGTTACAGAATTACTTAGCACATACCACTAAGAAAAAGCCTACTAGGGGCTTCCCTGGTGGCACAGTGGTTGAGAGTTCGCCTGCCGATGCAGGGGACGCGGGTTCGTGCCCTGGTCCGGGAAGATCCCACATGCCGCGGAGCGGCTGGGCCCGTGAGCCATGGCCGCTGAGCCTGCGCGTCTGGAGCCTGTGCTCCGCAACGGGAGAGGCCACAACAGTGAGAGGCCCGCGTACCGCAAAAAAAAAAAAAAAAAAAGCCTACTAGGAAGATTTAGTGATTTGCTTTCTGTCTGTCCCCCATACTCTTGCCCAAGTCTGAGGGTATGTTTCAAACACTATTTATGACTAATTTGAATAAGTTTTTTTTAACCCTTCAGTAGGTTCATTTCATTATGTTTTTTCATTTCTTCTTCTTATCCTTGTTGATTTAGTTTTATTTTTGGAATGTAAGGAACACTGACCTACTTCCAGAAGTAAATATTATACCAAAGGTATACTTAAGAGCATCATTTCTTCCCCAGTCCTTCCCATGCATTCCCCAGTCCTCTCTCCCACCCTGTCTTCTGGCAGGTAACCAACTACATGATTTTTTTGCTTATCTTTTCTGTGCTTCATTTTGTAAAGTTAATATCTATTTCTCATTTCTTCCGATTACTGCTTTCTGAGCCAAAAGTTAGTGTACTAGATAACCTTTAAAAAGTTTTTTCCACTTAACATTACCTCCTAGAAATTCCTCCATGTAGTTTATAAAAATCTTTAAAAAATTTTTACATAAATATGTAAAATAGTACCACATTATGTACCATAGTTTATACTATACCATAATTTATTGTATACACCTTCATTTATTCAACCAGTATCCTATTCTTGAACATTAGGTGGTTTAAAATATTTTGCAATTACAAATAATACTGTAATGAATAACCTTGTACATATGTATTTTTATTGTTTCATCTACTATTGTGTATTTATGTAATGTATACATACCCCAAAAGTAGAGATTAGTTTGAAATATATTTGATTCCTCAAAATATCTATGAAATGAGACAGTTTCAGTAGCACCCATTAAAACTTTTCTTATTTTCATGTAAGACCTAACATTATGGCAGTTCATTGATAACTTTAAAAATGAGAGAAAATGCTACTGTACACTTGTTATAAATTTGAAATCTAGAGATTTCACAATGGATCTGTTTTCCCATTTAGTGGACTAAATGGATCTCTTTATGTAGGTCATATTGGAGTACTGGGTGAAAATCTTATGCTTGTAAATCAAGATTCAGTGTCAAAACCCCAAATGCAAGTAGAGAAACAAATACCTTACAGAAAGGAGAGGAGTCATAGTAAGTATAATAATTATGGGTAACTCTAAATTATTTTAAACTCATCAGAAGATCTTTTTTCTTTGGTTCATGAATATGTATTTGAGTGTATATTTTATAGAAGTAAAAATAAATGACCTAAACTGTGAATACCCTAAGATAACTAGAGAACAAAATCAAAAGTGTTATTACCTTCAGATTGGAATTTCTAGTCATAAGATTATTTAACAGCCATAGGACATGCACTCAGTATCCACCAAGGACCAATAACTGTCCAATAGTATCTCAAAGTGTGTGTACCTTTTAGATGATACTGAGAGATTACAGGTTCCAGGAAATTATGCCCAGTGGGCACTTCTGACCAGTATCAGGGCCATTCTGCCATAGGCTCCAGTTGACAAACTGAGAAGTTTTTGAGATCTGTAACTAAAACAGCAAATAGGAATCAGAGAGGCTTAGGGGAAGGGCAGCCTGGGAGGCTTGCTATAGACTCCCCACCCCCACACCAGTGTATTCTGTTAATCCGGCCCCACACAAGGGCAAGGTCTTCTTGGTAACCTCATAGATAGGTGCCATCAAGTTCCCTGCGTGGAAAGTGCCAGTATCAGAAAAGTACGACCAATTGCTGGATCTCTTTTTTATTTGGGGGAGTTGAGAGGATCAAATATTGGCAGTCATCTCCTCTGGAATAGGATGTTGTCACCCATTCCAGATCATGCCTAGGAATTTCACTTGGATGATAGATCCTGGTACCTTGTGTTAATGGCTCAGTCATGTTGTCCCATGTGAGTCTGCAGAGTGACCAGTCCTTATTGGGTAATGACCTTGTCTGGGACCACCAGGAAGACATCTTCAGTATTGTGGAAGGCTAGTGTTGCTTCCAGTAGCCAGACTTTTTCTAGGTCTTATTATATCTGATGACAAATAGTAGGGGAATTTAGGTAGACTTGTGGAAGGACATTAGTCATATATTGCACCCCATTCCACATAAAATTAAACTGATCCTGGATTATCCACGTGGACAGTGATGCCATTTGTTGTACACCAAATTTCTTTATCTTGGGCAGTAGCCTCTGTGACAGTTTCAAAGTCAGGTACTGCCAGTGCTTAGAGTTTTGCTACAGTGTTGAGTTGCCGATAATCCCTTGAGACTCCATGCTCCTAAGGCCATGTGCACAGGTGAGATAGGGCTATTGAGTGGAGAATTAGTCTCATGAAGAACTTTGTTGTTCTTAAACTCAGCAATGAAGGCTTTGCTTTTTTCTTTTTCACTCTAGGCAGTTGCTACTATTTTTGAGAAACAACAGCACTAGGGGCTGCTAGTCAGGGAGGTTTGTGGTCTTCCATATCCCCCACTAAAATGGTGTTAACTGGAGCAGTTTTCTTCGGGGCTTGTGGGCAGATGTGAGCAGGTGTTCACTTAGACAATACATCTGTATTGGTAATACATTCAGTAGTGAATGCCATAAAAAGGTTTTATTTGGAGTTTGGAGTTGGCCACAGAGGCCCATCCACAGTGGGTCTAGGTAAGGGTCCAACTGGTAGTGACCTCAGACCCAAAATCAGAGACATTATTTGTTTTCCTCTCATTCTGGTGATGGGGTTTGTGCGTCACAGTCGCCTCTGCGCTGGTAACCAGAAGGCCCAGAAATATAATTCTTCCCTACCTCCCCATTGAACTCTGACCCTGGGATACAACCTCTGGTCCCTACTGGGGATATTGGGACCTGGTCTTTGTTGTTGAAAGTTGAGAGTTCACAGTACAAGTTAGAAGGGCTCACCTATTCATCTCCATATTCACAGGGAGAAGCCGAGGGGATAACACTTGCATTATTCATAGCACTTGTTAACATGCAGACCCTAATGGGGCTACCTTTTGTGGCCCTTATAGCCTAATATCTGGTCATCAACCTCCTCTTTGAATAACCAGACTCAGAGGGCTTCTCTAGAAGCATCATCCAGGGGAGAGCACATGGTTACCATTTTATATTGCTCTCTTTGCCAGTCAGTCTTTACTATTTGGGCAGAAGCTGTTTTCTCCGTGCCTGAAAATATGTCAGTTAGGTTCTGGATTTTGTTGCAGAACATTGTCACCTGACCTGATGAAGAAGTTTGATTTAGTTCGATAACTAGCAGGAGTAGCACAAATAAACCTAGAAATGTGAGCTGGTTAACAATCTTATCTACTGTTCTTACTCATTATTATAGCATGATTAACAGGGCTGCTCTAGACTCTGCATTGGTGGTCCAAACATGATTTTAGTGATAGGTTCAGGCGGAAAGCCGGCAGAACATGAACAGTTCCCAGCTGAGGAAGGAGAGCATCTTGGTATTTGCCTCTCATCTTCCCTCTTTCTTCCTCCCCCTTGAGCAAACTTTCTGCTGTCAGGGCAGACTTAAAAAGGGGTTTTAGAGTGACCACAACCCACAAAGTATCATGGTCCCTCATGAAGTTTAAGATTACCTCCTTCATCATGCAAGTGAACAACCCAGGTCTCTAAGGTCTCTCTACATCACTGGGCAAAGCAATCCCAAGGAGTTCTATACTTATTTAATTAAATCATGAGTCTCAATAACTTACTATATTGTAGGCTGCCCATCGTTGTCTGGGACCTCATTAAAGCTGGCAGCAGGGCTTCCCTGGTGGCGCAGTGGTTGAGAGTACGCCTGCAAATGCAGGGGACACAGGTTCGTGCCCCGGTCCGGGAAGATCCCACATGCGGCGGAGCGGCTGGGCCCGTGAGCCATGGCTGCTGAGCCTGCATGTCCAGAGCCTGTACTCCGCAAGGGGAGAGGCCACAACAGTGAGAGGCCCGCGTATCGAAAAAAAGCTGACAGCAATGGTTGGGTGCAGCTTAGCTTGTACTTAGTACTGTCATCAGAGGACAATAGCAGTAGCCAGGGAATTGCTTCCCTAGATTTCCCAGAGCCCCTCTGTTGGATCCCTAATTTGACCCACCAGGCATTTTGGCAGGGAGTCTGGGACTAAAGAGAAGGACCACTGTTACCCCTCTAACCCCAAAAGCTTGCATAAACAATCTGCTAGCCCTCTCCAGCAGTGCCCCAGGGCATTCTTGACATAGCACTTCCTGAGACTCATTGCTGTGGCTGGCAGAGTGCATTTTAGGACCCTCAGACTCCTGCAAATGACCAGCTAGTACTTCCCAAGAAGCCTTGTAGTCTTCTCAAGCATCTCCCCAAAATGCCCTGGGGGATCTTCATGCTTTTTACTTTTCCAGAAAGGCATTGTGCTTAATTGGGCCACCCTGCTTGCCACCATTTGTCACTGAGAGAGAGCTACCAGTTGTGAAGGTGGTCTATAAAGACAACGAACCAAATTGAAAATAACAAGCCTTTATTCACTTACTGCAATAATATGAGTCTAAACATGAAAGGGCATGAGCTCCACCAGTGTTTCAACTAGTCTTTCATTTCCCCGTGAAACGTCATCCAGCAAACATCTGATGTATAAGTACAGAGGGGAATATCTCACTCTGCGTACAGATGTTTATATACTATCTATCTATTTAATTATCTACCATTGTAGCAGTACTTATACTATACCAATACCATAGTTGTGGTATATATATCAGTTTATTCAATCAATGTCCTGTGCTTGAACATGTAGATGGTTGTAAGTGTTTTGCAATTAATGAATGATCTTCTGCATAGGCATTTTCATTAAACTAAAGCATAAATAACCCATGAAACCTGAAGACCAATATGAAATGTATTTGTTGCTTAGGAATATTTATGAAATAATGAGACAGCTTCAGTATCATCCAGTTTTATGACAGATCTAGCATTATAATAATTGACTTATGACTTTATACAAATGAGACAAAATGCTACTGTACACTTGTTATAAATTTGAAATCTAGAGATTGCACATTTAGTGGACTAAATGCATCTCTTTATATAGGTTATTATGGAGTACCAGATAAAAATCCTGTGCTTGTGAAACAAGTTTCAGTTTCAAAACCCCAAATGCAAGTAAAGAAACAAATAACTTCCAGAGAGGAGAGACGCAATAGTAAGTATAATAAAAGGAAACTTTAAATCATTTTAAATTAAACTCATCAGAAGATTTTATTTCCTTTGGTTCATGAATATGTATTTGAGCATATATTTCATAGAAGTAAAGCTAAATGACCTAAAGTGTGAATACTCTAAGATAATTAGAGAACAAAAGCAAAAGTAATGATACCTTTTGGTTGGTATTTGCACAGTCAATAATTACTAAGTAACAAGACTGACTACTTCCACACACACTCAAAACTATTCACATGATTTTTCTCAATTCACCTTTATGGAAAGAAAATTTGATTATTTGGCATATCCAAAAGTTCCATTATACATGTATCATTTTCTACTTAGCATTTCCTCTTCAAAACGAGAAAAACGATACGGTAACACTTGAAAATCTACCTCCTGAGAAGAAAGTTTTTTTTTCAAGAAACCAATCTCAAACTAAGAACCTTAGAGCTATCAGACAGGAGAATCTTGATAGTAAGTAATTAAACATAAATCTTATAAATTGTTTTTAATTAAATTCAGAACACTTTTTTGTTCATGAATATATCTTCAACCATTTGCTTCTTTAGTAATTATTTCCATCATACTTCAGATCTTTATTGATGATTTATCTGTTTCTTTTATAATAACTGAATTAGATATGTTAAATCTTACACTTTGTGGATTTTTCTATTTAGTCGTGGCAAGCTTTGGTTTATATCTTATGATACTCTATTATTTATGTGCATATAAATTTTAAATTGATAACATTCTTGGGGGACAGAACATTTTGTCCTAATGAAGAGACCCACTTCATCATTTTTGTAGTTTTTATTTGTTTATTTTTCTTTAAAACTACCTTATCTGCTATCAGGTAGCTCCATAAATTTTCTTCTGGTTGGTATTTGCGTGATACATTTTTTTTTTAATCATGTTACTTTAATTTTCCTGTGTCTTTATGATTTTGCTCTATCTTTTGTAAGAAACTTATAATTGTCTATATTTTAGAATTAAGCCTGATCTTTTAATTACCTCTCATAATCATATATAAACCAATTATTGATATTTTTAAGTGTAATTCCACCATTTTGTATTCTACCATTTTTTTGTATCTGATGTTTCTTTCACTCTTTCACTCTATTTTTTATCATTATATATATTTTTCATGGGCCATATTTAATACCAAAAATTTAAACTTTATTCAAAAATATGAATACTGTAAAACAAAATAATAATTTAAAACATAAGTATTTATAATAATGTTTATAATAACAATATTTCTAAATTAAATACATTTAATGCTTCTGTATATCTGAAAAGTAACGACTGCTTATATATACATGTGTGAAAAGTGTTGTGTTCACATGATGTTTACACTTCAAATAGTGATTTGTATATATCATTAAAAGATGAGATAAAATATTGTTGGGTAACTAACATATATTGTAAATATAGAGGTTCCACCACAGATCTGGTTCTCTATTTAGTGCTTTTATGAGCCTTTCTTCCTGAAGCTCAGAAAATGGAAGAGGTACCAGATGAAAGTCTTTTGCCTGACATTTGGGACTGCTAGAAAGAAAAGACTCAAGTTGTAAATACTGAATTATGAGTATTATAAAATTATTTTACATTTTAATTGTTTTAAGCAGAATTATATTCATGAATGTGTGAGCTTACAGACATCTAAGTCAAATTTTTACTGTGTTATTTAAATTCCTATTTCTTGATTTTCTTGAATTTTGTCTGTCGATTATGGAGTGAATGTATTCTCCCACTATGATTGTGGATTTATCTGTTTCTCCTTGTAGTATTGTCCTTTTTCCTTATACTGTCTATGTTGTTAGGTGCATACAAAAAAAAATATTTGATAGTCCTTATGGACTCAACATTTTCTTTTTTTAAAAGGTACCATCTTAGTCTGTCTCCAGTAAGGTCGTTTGACTTAAAATCCTATTTTGTATGACATTGACATAACTCCTGCAGATTTATTTTGGTTAGTATTTGCAGGCATATCTTTTTTCACTTCCTTACTTTACAATTTTCTATATTCTTATAATTCAGTGACCTCTCATAAATAAATTATAGTTAAATTGCTTATAAGTCCAGTGTGACTGTCTTTGTCTCTCCCTACAACATATAATCCACTTATAATTACTGTACTTACTAATATATTTAGATTTAAATATTTCCTTTTTTGGGCGGTTTCTATTTTTCCCACCTGATCCAGGTTTCTTTCTATTTTCTTTCCTTATTTTTGAATTATTACTTTCTAATTAGTTTAACTTTTAAATCAATCATATACGTTGTTAAAAATATTTTAATATTTTTAAAATATTAATACCCTTAGTACAGTAAAATCTAAATACAACTTTCCTTTTTTCTAAATAAATTTACTTGTTTTATTTATTTATTTTTGGCTGTGTTGGGTCTTTGTTGCTGCACACAGGCTTTCTCCAGTTGCGGTGAGCAGAGGCTACTCTTTGTTGCAGTGCACAGACTTCTCATTGCGGTGGCTTCTCTTGTTGTGGAGCGTGGGCTCTAGGTGCGCAGGCTTCAGTAGTTGTGGCACGTGGGCTCAGTAGTTGTGGCTCGCAGGCTCTAGAGCACAGGCTCAGTAGTTGTGGTGCACGGGCTTAGCTGCTCTGCAGCATGTGGGATCTTCCCGGACCAGGAGTCGAACTCATGACCCTTGCATTGGCAGGCGGATTCTTAACCACTGCACCGCCAGGGAAGTCCCTAATTACAACTTTCTAGGTGTATGTATTCAGTAACAAGAGTCTTCCACATACTTTGAGGAGAGCACTCTGATGATTTTTATGCTTAATTTCATAGTCCATTTTGAAAATGCACCAGAAGATTGGAGGTGGGGTGGGCAAGGGGAGGACGATTTGATCATTTGTTTAAATTGTGTGTATTTGCTTAAGTTGTTGTAAAGCTGAATGGAAACTAAGTTGTTCTTGGTATACATTAATAATCCAGAGGTTTTACAATCCAGCTGTTTTACTTTTTATTGGATTAAGAGCCTCTATACTTGTAGCTGAGAAAATGGATATCAGATGAAATCTTTCATGTAAAGAAAAAGTTTAAATCTTATAAAACTCATCTCAAATTAAGACACTTGGAACCGCCAGAAAAGTGAGGATTTGTAGTAAGAATATCATATAATGATTTTTAATTAAATTTCTCTGGTTGTTTAATATTTACTCAATTGACCCTAGAAATACATGCTATATAGTGTATCATATATACATATAGGTACACATATACATAGCATATACAACGTGTTTGTGTATGTATATTCTCCATTAGGTGAAGTTAATTATGTTTCTAAAGCTTTATTATAAATAAAAATATACAGATACATAATCTGTATTACCTATAGATTATATATTACATACAGATATATATATAATAAATATACACATTTTAAATTGTTATCTATTCTTAGTGAACTGAAATTTCTGTCTTTATGATGGACATTTTGTAGTAATTCTTTTGTGCCTTTAGTCTATTTTGTCTGATGTTGGCGTGGTATCTTTCTTTATGTAACTACTTGCATAGAATAATTTTTTCGTCACTTTATTTTTAACCTTTTTCTATTATTATGACTTAGCTGTATATAATTGGTTATTTTTTAATCCAATGTAACACTCTTTGTGCTTTAAATGGAGCATTGAATACATTTGTATTTACTGGAAGTATGGATATTTTGGAGGTAAGTATACCATTGCCTGTATTTTCTGTCTTTCTTACCTGATCTGCTTTTGAATCTTCTAAATTTATTTTGAATGTATTATTTATCATTTCTTTTTTTCCTCACTCATATATCTGTTATGAAAATATTGCACCTAATCCTAAAATGTGAATACCTTATAAAACTATTCTTTTGAACAGTACTCCCATTGTCTCTACACTTCGCATACTCACTCTGTAATTCACTATCTCAGTAATGTGGTATTTGACTTTATTGTTTCAAACCATGAGAAGAAATATTCCTGGATAATTGACATGTGTTTGAATTAGAGAGGATTTTCAATAAATCCAGTTCTCTATTTAATGGATTAAAAGCATCTTTCTCGTAGCACAGAAAGTAGAAGACGTATTACTCGAGGATAAAGTTGAATTGTCAAAAAGCCAATCTCAAACTAAGAAACTTAGAGCTGTCACAATGAAAGCACTAAATAGTAAGTACGATAAATTTCAATATTATTGATTTATTTTTAATTAAAGTAAGTGAAAAAAAAACCCTCTGTCTTAGGTTCATGAATGTTTACTCATATCTTTTCTATAAATCTATTAGATCAAATATATTTACTGTGTTAGTCAGTTCTTTTTTATTTCCATTGAAGTTTCATTTATTCTGTGTTACTAAGAGATGTATGTTAAATTTTCCCACTGTGATTACGGATTTCTTTGTGTTTACTGGTAGTTTTGCCAGATTGGTTTATATATTTGGAAATGATGTTATTAAATGTGTACAAATTTATACTTGTTATATCTTCCTGGTAAACATGAGCTATAAAAGTACACTGTTTATCTCTGTAAAAGTACACTGTTTATCTCTAAAAATACATTTCTTTTGCCTAATGTTTATTTTGTTTGATAATAATATAGCCATGTTTGCTTTCTTATGATAAGTATTTACACAGTCTTCTGTAAACAATTCAGGCAGAAGTTCGTGGTGTTTTGCATGGTCTCAGTAATTTTTTCATAATGATCCTAAACCACAAGAGAAGCCCAACAGTTTCTTTATTAATTACTTGTGTACAAACAACTTAGTACCTGTTGGTTACTGCATAACTTTTGTGGGAACCTAAATTTTCAACACTGTTAGATAAGTACCTAGGAGCACAATTGCTGGATCATATGGTAAAACTATAATTTAACTTTGTAAGAAACTGCCAAACCGTCCTCAAAGTGGCTGTAGTGTTTTGCATTCCTACCAGCTACGAATCAGGTTTCTCATTGCTCCACATTCCTGACATCATTTGTTGTTTTCAGTGTTTGGATTTTAGCTATAGGTATGTAGTGATATCTCACTGTTGTTTTAATTTACAATTGCTTAATGATGTATATGCTGAACATCTTTTCATATGCTTATTTGCCATCTAAATGACTTCTTTGGTAGGTTATTTGTTCACATCTTTGCCCACATTGTAATTGTGTTATTTGTTTTCTAATTGTCAAGTTTTAACAGTTCTTTGTATGTTTTCGATAACAGATCCTAGATATCTGTTCTGTAAATATTTTCTCCCAGCCCATGGCTTGTATTATCACTCTCTTAACAGTGTCTTTCACAGAGCAGAAGTTGTGTGTGTATTTTTCTTAATGAAGCCCAGCTTATCAATTTATTTTTTTGGATTGTGCTTCTGGTGTTCTATCTGAAAAATCAACACCAAACGTAAGATCACCTAGATGTTCATCTGTGTTACCGTCTAGGAGAATTATAGGTTTGCATTTTACATTTAGGTCTATGAGCCATTCTGTGTTAATTCTTGGTAAGGTGTCAGGTCTAGATTCACTTTTTTTTTTTTTGCATTTGGCTGTCCAGTTTATAAGTACTATTTGTTGAAAAGACTGTCATTTCTCCATTGAATAGCTTTTGCTTTTTTGACAGAGATCATTGACTGTATTTTTATAGGTCTATATCTCTTTGTTCTGTTACAGTTGACTTACTTATCTATTCTTTCACCAATTGTCTTGATTTCTGTAGGAAGCCTTGAAGTTGGGTAGCATCAGTCCTCTGACCTTGTTTTTCTTCAATACTGTATTGGCTAATGTAGATATTTTGCTTTTCTATATAAACTTTAGAACCAGTTTGTCAATATCCACAAAATAGCGTATTGGAATTTTGCTTGGGATTGCATTGAATCAAGTTGGAAAAAGCTAACAGCTTAACAATATTGAGCCTTCCTATCCATGAACATGGAAAATCTCTACATTAAATCTTTGATGATGCTTGTGTCTGAAGAGTTATACTTAAGTATTTCATTTTTGGTGCTAATATAAATGGTATTGTGTTCAACTTCAAATTTCACTTGTTCACTGCTGACATACAGGAAATCAATTGACTTGTGTATATTAACCTGTATCTGGAAACCTTGCTATAGCCAGCTTATAATTACAGGAGTTTTGTTGCTGTTGTTGTTCAACAAGAATAGTTTTGTTTATTTTTCTCAATTTATATACTTTTTCTTTCTTTTTCTTGACTTATTACATTAGCTGTGAGTTCCAGTATGATGTTGGATAGGAGTGGTAAGAAGAAACATCCTTGATGTATTCCTAATCTGAGGATGACAGCATTTAGTTTCTTACCATTAAGTGTGATGTTATCTGTTGGTTTCTTTATAGATGTCCTTTATCAAATTGAGGAAGTTTGCACTATTCTTGGTTTGCTGATAGTTGTATCATGAATGGATTTTGGATTTTTTTGAATAACTTTTCTGCATTTCTGATTGATCAAATGATTTTTTCTTTAGTCTGTTGAGTTACGTTAATTGATTTCCAAATATTGAGTCAGAATTGCATACCTGGAATAAATCCTCCTTGGTCATCATATGTAATTATTTTTATATATTGTTTCACTCAATTTGTTAATATTTTGTGGAGGATTTTTGCATCTTATTTGTGAGAGATATTTCTTTGTCTAGTTTTGGCATTAGAGTAATATAGTTTAAATCTATTGTGATCTGAGTGTATACTTCATACAATTTCTATTCTTTTAAATTTGTTAAGGTATGGATTTTCAGCCTGTTGTATCTGTCCATTACTGATAAGATGGTATTGCAAGCTGCAAGTATAAAAGTAGATTTGTCTGTTTCTCCTTGCAGTTCTGTTTTTGCCTCATGTATTGATATCTGTTGTTAGGTGCATACTCATTAAAGACTGTTATGTTTTCTTAGCTACTGACCCCTTTATTATTATGTAGTGCTCTCTTTACCCCTAGTAATTTCCTTGCTCTGAAGTCTGCTTTGTCTCAGATTAATATAGCTTCTCTGGCTTTACTTTGATTAGTATTAGCATGATACACTTTTCTCCATCCCTTTATTTTTACTTATCTTTTTACTTTATCTTTATATTTAAAATGAGTTTCTCGTTGACAGCTTATAGTTGGGTCAGTTTATTTAATCACTCTGACAGTCTCTGTCTTTTAATTAATAGACCATTCACATTTAAAGTGATTATTGGTATTTCATTTAATATTAATCATATTTGTAACTATTTTCTCTTCAATGCCCTAGTACTTTATTTTTCACCTTCCACTCTTTTCCTACCTTCTCTGGCTTTAACTACATGTTTAATATGATTCCGTATTCTTTTCTTTCTTAGCATATCAATTATATTTCTTTAAAAAAATTTTTAGTGATTGTCTTAAAATTTTCAGTATACATTTACCACTAATCTAAGGGTACTTTCAAATAACACTATGCCACTTCATGGGTAGTGCAGGTTTCTGATAACAGTGTAATCCCAATTGCTTCCTCCTGTCACTTATAGCATTGTTGTCATTCATTTCACTTACCTATAAACTATAATCACTGAATACATTGTTTCTATTATTATTATGAATAAACTGTTATCTGTTATATCAACTAAGAGTAAGAAAAGTTTATTTTACCTTCATTTATTTCTTCTCTAATGCCATTCTCTTTATATAGATCTAGGTTTCTGATCTGTATCCTATTCCTTCTCTCTGAAGAACTTCTTTTAACATTTTCTTTCACTGCAGGCCTACTGGCAACAAATTCTTTTTTTTTTTTTAATCTGAGGAAATCATTATATCTCTTTCAGTTCTGAAGGATAGTTTTTCTGGATACAAAATTCTAGGTTGGTTTATTTTTTTCTTTCAACACTTTAAATATTTCTCTCCATTCTCTTCTTGCTAGCTTAGTTTGATGAAAAGTATAAGATATTTTTATCCTCGGCCCTCTATAGATAAAGTACATTTGTGTTTTGTTTTTGTTTTTCTCTAGAGTCTTTCAAGATTTTCTCTTTGTCTTTGATTTTCTGCAATTTGAATATGATACGAATAGGTGTAGCTTTTTTTTTTTTTTTTGGTATTTATCCTTTTTGGTGTTCTGTGAGTTCCTATGATCATTGATTTGATGTCTGTTATTATTTTTGGAAAACTCTCAGCCATTATTTAAATATTTATTCTGTTTCACTGTTCTCCTTCTGATGTCCTCATTATGTGTATATTACACCTTTTATTATTGTCCAAAAGATCTCTGATATTTTGTTCCTTTTTTTCCATTTATGTTCTCTTTTCAATTTGGGAAGTTCCTAATGTCATATCTTCAAGCTCACTGAGTCTTTCCTTGACTGTATGCAATATATTGATGAGCACATCAAAAAAATTCTACATTTTTGTTGCAGTGTTTTTGATTTCTAACATTTCCTTTTGATTTTTTCTTAGAGATTCCAGATTCCTGCTTACATAACTCTTCTGTTCTTGCATACTGTCTCTTTTTCCATGAGAGCTGTTAGCATATTAGCCATAATTACTTCACATACACAGTATGATAAATCTAAGATCTCTGTTGTGTGAGTCTGGTGCTCATACTCTTTAGACTAGGTTTTTACTTTTAGCGTGTCTTGCATTTTTGTTGTTTTTGTTGTTGAAATCTAGACATGATGTATTGCGTAAAAGGAACTGAGGCTTATATAGGCGTTTAGTGTGAGGCTTCATGTTTATCTGGTTAGGTATTAGGCTGTATTTTTTGTTTACTGTAACTGTAGGTATCAGATACTAAAAGTTCCTGTATTATCCCTTTTTTTGTCTCCCCTGATATCTTTGGGTTTCCCTTTAGATTCCTTAAGTAGGGTCTGAGGCTTGCTGTCCTTTTAGCTGTAACTTGCAATTATATAGGAGGCTTATTAATGTGGTGGTAAGGTGTCAGGGAAGGGGAAGCATTCTGTAATCCTCTGATTAGGTCTCAGTCTTTTAGTAAGCCTGTGTCTCTAGGTTTCCACCTTCACAAGTGTTTCTCATGTCTGTCCTACTTGTTTGGTAAGACAGGAAGGCTAGAAGGGGCTGAAATTTTATATCTGCTCACCCCCATGTTGAATATTTCCCTTCCCTAAAGTCTGTTAGGTTCTGGTAAACCGTGTTTTGGTTAAGCTCTGGTAAAATAGATTCCCTTGAGGGCAGCCTTTTGTTAAGGAGAACAGAAAGCTCTGGGCATGTTTAAAAACAGTTACTTTCCCCTCCCCCTGTTGGAAGCATGTGGCAATTTTCCTCTGATCTTCATCCTGATAACCTGGTTGGGTTTCCTAGACATGAAACTCATAGTAACATGGGGGTACCAGTAAGATTCAAGCTAGTATATACTGAACTTTCAGCAATTCATCAATCACAGTTTAAGTGTTCCTACTAGTCCTGACTTCAGTAGTGGGCTTCTGCTCCTGGGGTTCAGCTGCCAATAAACTATGCTTCTTTTATCCACCTCTCTCTCCAATTTGGGGGGGCAGCATTTTGCCTTGACTTTAATAAGAAAAAAAATGTTTAAAAAATTTGCTAGGCTTTCTTCTTATTGTGAGAGTGGAAATAGTGACTTCCAAGCACTTTACATGTCATACAAGAAATAGAAGCCCTGTCACTACTATTATTTTAACATTTCAACATCCTGTATGATTTAAACTCTATTATTTATGATTTAGCAGCCTTTCATGTACATGTTTTTTCGTTTTTAATTTATTGTACGTTTGACATAAAACGTGTAAATTTAAGGTGTAAAACATGTTAATTTGATACATTTATATATTGTTATATGATTGCCATTGTAGTGATAATTAGCACCTGTATCACATTACATAATTATTCTTTCACTTTATTGGTTGGAACAATTAAGTTCTAGCCTATTAGCAAGTTTGATGATTTTAGTACAATATTGTCTATATTCGTTATACTATGCATTAGATCTCTATTTACTACTCACATGTGTACTCTTAAACAACATTGGTTCTATCACCCCACCCCGTGTCCTGTGGTTAACCACAATTTCTTTCTCTTTTTACAAGTTTTGCTTTTTTAGATTCCACATGTAAATGATGTCATACTGTATTTTCCTTTCTCTGTATGACTTATTTCTCTTAGCATAATGTACTTATGATTCATCTATGTTGTCTCAAATGGCAGGGTGTCCTCCTTTCACATGGCTGAATAATACTCCATTGTATATATATACACCACATCTTCTTTATCCACATCCACTGATGGACTCTTAGGATGTGTACATATCTTCCTGTTGTGAATAATGCTGCAATAAAAATATAAGTACATATATCTTCTCAAAATCCTGGATTTATTTCCTTTGGGTATGTACTTAGAAGCAGAATTGATGGATCAGATGGTAGATCTATTTTTAATTTTTTGAGGAACCTCCATATTGTTTTCCATGGTGGGTAGACCAATTTACATTCCCACTAGCAGTGTACAGAGATTCCCTTTTCATTATATTTTTGCCAGTACTTGTATCTCTTGTCCTCTTGATGATAGCCATCCCAACATGTGTGAGATGATATCTCATTGTAGCTTTGATTTGCATTTCTCTGATAATTAATATTGTTGATCATCTTTTCACATATTTGTTGGCCATTTGGTTGTTTTATTTATTTATTTAAATTAATTAATTTATTTTAATTTATTTTATTTTTGGTTGCGTTGGGTCTTCATTGCTGCACACAGGCTTTCTCTAGTTTCAGCAAGTGGGGGCTACTCTTTGTTGCAGTGCGTGGGCTTCTCATTGCAGTGGCTTCTGTTGCAGAGCATGGGCTATAGGTGCACGGACTTAAGTAGTTGTGGCATGTGGGCTCAATAGTTGTAGCTCGTGGACTCTAGAGTGCAGGCTCAGTAGTTGTGGTGCATGGGCTTAGTTGCTCCAGGGCATGTGGGATCTTCCTGGACCAGGGATCGAACCTGTGTCCCGTGCATTGGCACGCGGATTCTTAACCACTGCGTCACCAGGGAAGTCCAGTTGTCTTTTTTAGAAAAATAACTTGTTAGTTCTCTGCTGATTTTTCAATTAGATTGTTTGGTTTTTTGTTATTAGACTGTATGAATTCTTTATATATTTTAGATATTAACCCTTTATCTGATACATGGTTTCCAAAATTTTCTCCCATTCCAAAGATTGCCTTTTCACTATATTAATTGTTTCTTTTACTGTGCAGAAGGTTTTAACTTTGATGTAGTCCTATTTGTTGAGTTTTTCTCTTGTTGTTTGCGCTTTTGGTGTTATATGTTAAAAACAAAAAAAATCATTCCCAACACCAGTGTCAAGGAGCTTCTTCCCTACATTTTCTTCTATAGTTTCATCATAATTTCTGCTCCATATATTTATCATACCAACTTTACCAGAGCTAGGTAATTGTTAAAATGATAAATGATTCACATTGTGGTTTTGTTTATAATTTTAATAAGAATTTTTTTGGTGCTTCACCATAAATCAAGGTGTTATCTGTTGGATTGAGACAGAAGTATATTCTATATTAAGAGAGTAATGTCTAGGAGTAAATCTATAGTTCTAATTTTTCACAGAGTTTTATCAAGAGTAGATATTGAAATCTATTAAATGAACTTCTGACATTTATTGAGTAATCATTTTTCTCTTCTCACTTGATGTAAGAATATCTTCCTAACCTCTAGACATTATAATCTTCTTGGAAATAGGCCACAGTATGTGGTTTTCAGTAGTGTTTCTGTATTTAGTTTACTGAAAGTTTTCTTCATCTTGGTAGATCAAGATGCGGATGAACTCTCAGATGAGAATTTTATACTTGAAGATCTAGTACTAGCTAAAGGATACAAGGATAAAATTCAAACAAGTGGAGTTTATGAGTCTCAAAAATTGAGAGGTATGAATGATATTGATAAACATATTTTAAAAGTCATCATAAAATACTTGACAATTTTAAAATATATTTTAAATGTGCATCAATTAATTTATGTTTTATAGTTGAATTTTTTCCTTAGGTTAGATATTTTAGAATACAATTTAACAAAAATTGGAATTCTGCAGAACTAATAAATGCTGTAATGATATTAGCACCCCCCATTCCTTCTTGTAGTCTTTAATATTCTAATTATTATACTGTATTTCTTAAATTTATTGAGCAAGAAACCCTGCCTTTCTCTTTTTATGGAGTAGTGTTTCATAGAGAACAAGTTTAGGCGATGCTTTTCTAGGAATCTTATGGAGCTATTACAGTTATTTCATTTTTAAAAGTATGAGTTATATCCAGCATTCACATTTCAATTCTTATCAAGTACATTATCTGCTAAAAATATTTGTTACTATCCAGTAGACCTATTCTTTATATTGTTATATGGTTTCAAGAAGAGAAAAGGAACATTTGTTTTTTATCTACTGGATCTTACTCTTGATATCATTATATATTTTCTACTACAGCTCTTTGATATTAGTGTATTTTTTGTTGTATATTTTAAATAAATTTATCTGTTTATTTTTTCTGTTTGCTTAAAAAATGGATTTGAGGAAAAATGGACATTATTAGAAAGATTGGAAAAATTTTATTTGGATTTTTGACTTAGTGTAACAGAAGATTTGGTTTATCTTTGTGCTTCTTAATTGGAAGATTGGGATTGACATATCTACACTATTGATACTATGTATAAAATAGATAACTAATGAGAACATACTGTGTAGCACAGGAAGCTCTACTTAATGCACTGTGGTGACCTAAATCGAAAGGAAGTCAAAAAAAGAGGGAATATATGTATACGTATAACTGATTAATTTTGCTATACAGTAGAAACTAACACATTGTAAAGCAACTATACTCCAATAAAAATTAATTTTAAAAAAAGAATATTTTCAAGTGAAAGAGAACCAAATAAAACCTAGGTGTTTTAGGTTGTTTCTGTTACTTTTAATTTATTTTGAAATATAGAAAGGTATGATAAGAGTTAATGTAATGAACACTTGTGTGTCTGTTTCCCAGTTTATGAATATAATATATGTTAAATATTGAAATCCGACCGTCTCTTCCTCTCAGATTATTGCCTCCTTCTGTTCTGAATTTGATGTTTATCATTACCATATATATTTCTTTATACTTTTGTTAGGTATGTTTTCATCTGTAAAGGATTTATGCTATTGTTTTGTTTGTAGTATGCTGTATGCTTTCTTAAGCAAGTTGCTTTTTTGGTTCAAGATCACTGTTGATAATTCTAGTTCTTATTCATTTATTTTTATTGCTGTATATTGACCTGGTTTATGAATATATTATAATTAAGTTGCCCATTCTCCTGTGGATGAATATCTGTGTTGTTTCCATTAGGAGATGCCTATCTTCTTATGAGAGGTAATGGTAGGGGTAGTGTTTAAAAATACGGATGCTGGAAATAGACTGCCTGTCTTTGGTGCCTACTTCTGTCTCTTACTAACTGTGTAAGCTAGTTAATCTCTACATGTTTCAGTTTCTTCATCTGAAAAATAGGGCTAATAATAGTATGTACCTCACAAAATAATTGTGGGAATTATATGAAATACTTTAAAACAATGGATGCCTGAGAACCATCAGATGGTACTGAACCCTGTATATACTGTGTCTTTTCCTGTGTTTCCTGTCCATAATTTATTTGATGGTCAATAGGTCATTATTAGTATAATAAGAGTTACTATAACATAAGCACTGCAATACTATGACGCTCAAACTGATAACCAAGATAGCTACTAAGTGTCTAATGGGCAGGATATACAGCATGGATATGCTGGACAAAGGGATGATTCATGTCCCAGGCAGGACAGAGCAGGACAGTGTGAGAGTTCATTACCCTACTCAGAACAGCATGCAATTTGAAACTTATTAATTGTTTATTTCTGGAATTTTCTGTTTAACATTTTTGGACCGGGGTTGACCACGGATAACTGAAACTGCAGATAAGGGGGAACTACTGTATTTTTGACCTTGTGAAAGAAATAGAAAATTCCATTTTTATGTACTATAGCATAGGATTTAATCCTTTAAGATTTATGAAGAATTCTACCCATGAAAATATTTGTTCTTGGCAGTTTTCAAAAGTGATTAATTTAATTACACATTTTAATTTTTAATTGTTCTTTCCATGTTTTTCCTGGCATATCTTGCTTTTTTTTTTCTCCTTTTGAAAGTACCAATTTAATCTAGATTTTAAATCTTATTTCTGTTCCTAGATGATAGAGATATATTGGTGGATAAATGATGATGTTTTCCAAAGAAATATAACCAGTTATTGGCTTTGAAATCCCACCCACGTGTTAGAATTAATCCTTTCCCAAGTTAGGTAATTCTCTTGTGGCAATAATTGATTTGTTTTATCCTACGAACATGCTTAAAACTTTTTTTTTTTTTTTTGCGGTACGCGGGCCTCTCACTGTTGTGGCCTCTCCCGTTGCAGAGCACAGGCTCCGGACGCACAGACTCAGCGACCATGACTCACGGGCCCAGCCGCTCCGTGGCATGTGGGATCTTCCCAGACCGGGGCTCGAACCCATGTCCCCTGCATCAGCAGGCGGACTCTCAACCACTGCGCCACCAAGGAAGCCCAAAAACTTTTAAATTACTTGCAGATATTTTAAAATCTTGGAGTTCTTGTAACTAACTACCTTTCTACGTTCTCTTGCGAATTTAGATGACCCAGGAACCTCAGACCTACATTTGTAACAATCAATGGGAGTAATAGCTTTATATAAGACATGTACAGGCATACCTCAGAGGTATTGTGGGTTCGGTCCAGACCTCTGCAATAAAGTGAATATCACAATAAATTGAGTCACACAAATTTTTTGGTTTTCCAGTACATATAGAAGTTATGTTTACACTATACTGTAGTCTATTAAGTGTACAGTAGCATTATGTCTAAAAAAATGTACATACCTTAATTTAAAAATACCTTATTGCTAAAAACTGCTAACGATCATCTGAGTCTTCAGCGAATTGTAATCTTTTTGCAATAGTAACATCAAAGATCACTGATCACAGATCACCGTTACAAATATAATAAAAATGAAAACATTTGAAGTATTGCCAGAATTACCAAAATGTGACACAGAGACATGAAGTAAGCAAATGCTGTTAAAAAAAAATGGCACTGAAATATAAAGCAGAAACTAACACACCATTGTAAAGCAATTATACTCCAATTAAAAAACAATGGCGCCGATAGATTTGCTCCATGCACAGTTGCCACACACCTTCAATTTGTGAAAAACGCAGTATCTGCAAAGTGCAATAAAGGTGAAGCACAATGAAATGAGGTATGCCTGTACTCTCCATTTCATTTCTGCTATTCATGCCACTCCAAACATCATCAGGTTTATTTCACTCATATTACATTCTCAATCTCAGTAGACATTTGCGTTTACTAGCTAGAGTGTAGGTTTTAGAGTCTAAAGGAACAAAATTCATTTCAAACTTTTGTGCTTAATAACTATGTGACCTTCCAAAATATGCATAATCTCTCTAAGCTCTATTTTCCTCATCTGTTAAATGAGAATAAAAATACCTACTTCCTAGAATTCTTATGAGGATTAAATGAGATAATATTTGAAAAGTACAGATATAATAATATCTAGCAACTAGTAGCTAGTAAATTTTAAAAAATTTTTAGACATATTTGTATTTAATTGAATAAGCAGTATGTTAAATTGTTAATTAAAAAAGATTAAATAATTATACGGTAAATCAGTCTAATTAACTTTATAATTTTACCCCAACAAAATGTTAGTTTTAAATCAACTAATCTGGCAATCTGTTATTATTACAGTTAAAAATGAAGCAGCCTCAGAGCATCCAGATACAGCAGAAAATCTTCCAGCAGTGAATCCATCAGTTAATGACCTAATATTTCAATTAGGTTTAAACAAAGTGGTAGGTAAGTAGAGATTTATAATGTTTGGGCACAGTAGAACACTTTCTAAGAGTTAAAGTATTTCAACTGTGTAGTACAGTTATTAAAAGAAAACAAGAATTTCGAACATAGGACAACCTTTTTCAATTTAATACAGTTGGCCCTCTGTATCCATGGGTTTCACATCTACAGATTCACTTGACCACAGATCAAAAATATTCTGAAAAGAAATTTTCAGAAAGTTCCAAAAAGCAAAACTTGGATTTTCCATGCACTGGCAACTATCTACATAGCATTTATGGGTATTTATATAGCATTTACATTGTATTAGGTATTATAAGTAACCTAGAGATGATTTAAAGTATACAGGAGAATGTGCATAGGTTATAGGAAAATATTACACTGTTTTATACAAGAGACTTGAGCATCTTCAGGTTTTGGCATCCACAGGGGATCCTGGGACTAATCCCCTGCAGATACCGAGGGACAACTGTAATAATTTCATTATTTTATTAACCAATCGATATATCAGTTAATATGTATCTTTTTGTGTGTGTGTGTGTGGTACACGGGCCTCTCACTGTTGTGGCCTCTCCTGTTGCAGAGCACAGGCTCCGGACACGCAGGCTCAGCAGCCATGGCTCACGGGCCCAGCCACTCCGCGGCATGTGGGATCTTCCCAGACCGGGGCATGAACCCCTGTCCCCTGCATCGGCAGGCGAACCCTCAACCACTGCGCCACCAGGGAAGCCCAATTAATATGTATTTTAAAAGAATTTATCATGTGCTCATTACTCCACCAAACAAACATTAATTAGGTAATGCTTAAGAGTTTATCTGCTCATAAAAAAATATATATAGGCTGTTGCCTACATTATGAATTTTCATGACATAGACTAGATGCTATATTATCAGTTCCTCAGAGAACACAATTTTCGTTACTTATATCATCTTTTACAATAGCAAGACAATGAAAAAATAGAATTATCACTAGATAGGAAATATGGCTGCTTTGTGATCTTCCTATCACAAAGTTGGCAAATTTCTAATAGTTAAAAAACCTGTGCTAGGGAATTCCCTGGTGGCCTAGTGATTAGGATTCAGGGCTTTTACTGCCATGGCCTGGGTTCAGTCCCTGTTCAGAGAGCTGAAATCCCACAAGCCATGCAGCACGGCCAAAAAAACCTATGTTAAAGCTGATGTGGCCAAAGGACTAAGTACTTAAGTACTTTGCAATAAGATAAATTTAAGTGTTCTGTAGCAGCTTCCAAACAACCACTTTAAAGCAGATGTCAGCAAAATGGCAGACTAGGAGGCCCTAAACTCTTGCTCCCTGACAGAAACATTAAAAAAAAAAAAAAAAAAAAAAGTTGAGAGTCCGCCTGCTGATGCAGGGGACAGGGGTTCGTGCCCGAGTCTGGGAAGTTCCCACATGCCACGGAGCGGCTGGGCCCGCGAGCCATGGCCGCTGAGCCTGCGTGTCTGGAGCCTGTGCTCCGCAACGGGAGAGGCCACAACACTGAGAGGCCCGTGTACCGCAAAAAAAAAAAAAAAAGAAAAGAAAAGAAAAACAGAAAGCAGAAAGCCATCAGAACCAACTTTGTCAGAGCATTGGGAAACAGTGAAATGTTTACAGTAACCAAGAGAATGCACAATGAAGAAAAAGCCATCTTCAAACTGGTAAGAAAATTTTGTGGAAATGTGAAGCAGTGCCCAGCACAAAAAAAAACTACAAAGAATAGGAGCACTCCTAGCATTGAAGGGATTACCACTAGACCTGCTCTAAAGAAAATGCTAAAGGAAATCCCTGAGGTTGACGTGAAAGGATGTTAGACAGTAGGTTGAAGTTGTATGAAGAAAGAAAGATCTACAGTATAGGTAAGTACATGGCAAATATAAAGGCCAGTATTATTGTAATTTTAGTTTGGAGCTCTACTTTTGATCTTATATAATAGTTTAAAGAAAAATAATTATAAGTCTCTGTTATTGGCCACACAGTGTATAAAGATACGATTCATAACATCAGTATCAAAAAGAGAGGGATTGAGCCATATAGGAGTACAGCTTTTGGATGTTCTTGAAGTTAATTGGCATCAATTTAAACTAGATTTTTTATAACTTTACGATGTTATACATAATCCTCTTGGTAACCAAAAAGAAAATATCTGTAGAATATACACAAAGGAAATGAGAAAGGAAACAAAACTAGTCCCTTAAAAAAATCAATTGACAGACTTCACTGGCCGTCCAGTGGTTAAGAATCTGTGCTTCCAATGCAGGGGGCATGGGTTTGATCTCTGGTTGGGGATCTAAGATCCCACATGCTGCATGGCACAGCCAAAAAAAATCAATTGAACACAAAAGAAGGCAGTTTAAGAGGAAATGAAGAACAAAAAAAAATAAGAAATACAGAAAACAAATAGCAAAATGGCATAAATAAGTCCCTTAAATGTAAATGGATTAAATTTTCTAAACAAGAGGCAGAGATTGACAGAATGTATAAAAAAACATATCCAACTATATGCTATCCATAAGAGACTCACATTAGATCAACAAAATTGACAAAACTTTAACTAGACTGTTGAAGAAAAAAGAAAGAAGACTCATGCTATTAAATCAGAATAGAAATTGGGAACATTACTGCCAATTTTACAGGAATAAAAAGCATTATATTTATTGAATAAGGAAAAAAATCATTAAATTTCAATAAAACACTCTTTATAATATTTCCTTATTTGACATTTGTATCTTTAAAAAATACAAAAGAATTTTAGCAATTTTATAGTAAAATATTTCCTCCAATATTGTGAATGAGATAAATGTGTGTTATCACTATTTCTACTCATTTTTGTACTGGCAACCATAGTTATTACAAAAAAATTAATAAAACTTGTAAGCTTTCAAAGAAAGAAATAAAACTCATATATTGCAGACGATGTAACTGTGCAGGTATGTAATCTAAAAGAATCTGTAGTCTACAGATAAACTCTTAACTGGATTTATTAAAATTACTGAATATAAAGTAAAAATGTATAAAACCCAGTTTTATTTCTATATACTAAGAACACAAAAGTAGAAAATGAACATTTTTTAGGAATGATGAAATTTTGTATTAGCACCAAAACAAATAAAAAATCTAGGAATAATTATTTTTAAAGATATGCAAGACTTCTGTCTTCCACTTTAACATGTAAAGAACTTGGAAGTCCTCACTTCTGCACTCCAAACCAATAAAAGCTGAAAAAACTGAAAGTCAACAACTCTTCTTAGCCCCATCAGAGAATTGAAGTCACAGGGCAAACTGCCACTCTCAATCTGTGGAGATAGATGAATACTGAAAATTACATACTCCTGGGAATAGAAACCAACACTGGAGCCAGCAATTAGGAGGAAAACTTAAGAATAATTGAATAATTGCCAGAAACTGAACATGAACTAGGTTGAGCAGTAAAAAAGTTCTAGGGCTTCCCTGGTGGCACAGTGGTTGAGAGTCCGCCTGCCAATGTAGGGGACACGGGTTCGTGCCCCGGTCTGGGAAGATCCCACATGCCGTGGAGCGGCTGGGCCCATGAGCCATGGCCGCTGAGCCTGCACGTCCGGAGCCTGTGTTCCGCAACGGGAGAGGCCTGCGTACCGAAAAAAAAAAGTTCTAGGACACAGCCTTGGATATGTCATACACTTTCATGAAATTTGCCTCCAGGAGCCCTACCAGGTACCTTAGCTGAGTGTCAGAAATAAAATCTACTCATGCTTTCAGCAAAGGGAGGAGAAAAGTAAACATTTGAAATACACCAATAGCATTCTTCTTAACAAAGGCCTGCCTTCAAGAAAAACTACTTTACTAGAACCTAAGAGATGTGAGGTAAAGGAAATACCAAACTCCAGCCTCTTGGACTTTAAACACTGGGGAAGGGAGATATCCAAGTCCAGCTCTCTTTAGCCTTTCTGTCTAAAGAATCTTGAAGAATCAAGAATCTAAAAGAATCAAGAATCTCATTTCTGGGGGAAACAAGCTGAGAAGCAATTGTGAAAGTCACAGACCAGAGGAGACTGCCAATAAAAGACCGAAATCTAATCATAGGATTATAGAATGCTTTTCTGCTCCCTCATACCTTACCACCACTTCACCAAGGCCCATGGATAATGGGTTACAGATGGAAAAACTGCAATTCTCAGCTTCCATTAAAGAAGTATTTTCTAGGGAAAGCCAAAGACAATAGGGGAGACCATAAAAGGAAAATAAAGGAAAGTTTAGCCTGTGACACCAGCTACAATAAAACAGAAAACACAGTCTTAACTCCTCTCCAGTTGAACATAAAACATCATAATAAAACCATATATACTTCAGTTATTTTACCTGATATATCATGTCTAGCTTTAAGCAAAAAATTATAAGGCATGATAAAAGAGCAAAACACACAGGCTGAAGACAAAAAGCAAGCATCAAGACCAGATGCAGATGTGGCAGAAATTTTGGAATTATCAAACTGGGAATTTAAAATAACTATAATATAATAAGGGCCCTAGTGAAAAAGTAGACTACATGAAAGAACATACACATAATGTATGCAGAGATTAAACCTCTAAGAAATAATCAAAATGAAATGTTAAAAGCACTATAACAGAAATTAAGAATGCCTTTGATGGGCTCCATAGTAGACTGGACACAGCCAAAGAAAGAAATCAGTGAACTTGAAGATACGGCAATAGAAACTTCCCAAACTGAAAGGCAAAGAGAAAAATAACAAAAAAAGTGGAACAGAGTATTTTAAAAACTGTCAAAAATCAAAGGTATAACATACTCATAATGGGAATACCAGATGTATTGCAGAATAAGGAGACATGGAGGGAAAAATAAATATTTGAAGTAATATAGGCTGAGAATTTTCAAAAATTAATAACAGAAACCATACCACAGGTAGAGAAAGCTCAGAGAACATGAAGCAGGATACATACCCAAAAGTCTATACCTAGACATATTTAAATTGCAGAAAATCAAAGACAAAGAGGAAATTTGGAAAGAAGCCAGAGGGAGAAAAACCCACCTTAACTGTGGAGGAACAGGTAAAATATTACATAGGACTTCTCTTCAAAAACCATGCAAGCAAGAAGAGAATGGAGTGAAATATTTAATGTGTTCAAAGCAAACAAACAAACAAAAAACCTCACCAACCTAAAATTTTTATACAGCAAAATTATACTTAAAAAGAAGAAAAATAAAGACTATCTGGGTCAAGCAAAAAGTGAGTAAATTTCTTGCCAGTAGAACTGACTTGCAAGAAGTTGTAAAAGAAACTTTTTTTCAAGGAAAAGAAAAAATGTATCAGTCAGAAACTCAGATCTACATAAGTAAAGGAAGAGAATTAGAGATGTAAAAAGTGAGGGTAAAATAAAATTTTTCATTTTTTTCTTCTTAATTGATCTAACAGATAAAATTTTGCTCAAAATCATAATAGCAGCAATATATTGGGGAAATTATTGCTTATGAATAATTTCTATTACAAGGTTCCTGACTGCCCATGAAGTGCTATAGTGTTATTTGAAAACAGACTTGGATTAGTTGTAGAAGTACACTTCAAACTCTAGGAAAACCACTTAAAAATATAAAAAGAGAAGTATAATTGATAAGAAGAGGGAAAATGTAATATTTTAAAAGAGCAACAGAACATGGGCCTGCATAGAAAGCAGTAACAAATATGGTAGATATCAATCCAGCTATAACAATAATCACTTTAAGTGTTAATGGTCTAAATACACCAATTAAAAGACAGAAATGTCAGAGTGCATTGAAAAAAAGATCCAACTATATGTTGTTTATGAGAAACCCACATTAAATATAATGACACACGTAGATTTAAAATAAAGGGATGGAGATAAGGGAACATCAGCAAGATGGCAGAATAGGAGGCTTATTACTTTCCGTCCTCCCAGAGGTTGCACTGAATACAAACCTACATACAGATGAATTCCCTCTGGAAGAAATCTAGTAACTAGTTGAGGGACTCCTGTACATCAGTCAACTGAGAAAATACCCACATTGAAACAATTAGGAAAAGCTGAGACATAGCTCATGCTATAAACCCCACCTCTGGCACAGACACTTACAACTCAGAGGGAACAACTGGAGGGAGCAAAGGGTCTGGATCACACATCTAGAACCCTAGCTTGTAGTGCTGCCACCCAAGTGCCTGGCTCCCAAATTACCTAGCTTGGAGAGCCAGTGTGGCTCAGAATTCACAAGTTCTTCAGAAGCAAATTTTAAAAGGGGCCATTTTGAAATGGGTGCATGAGCACTTCACACAGCTGTCCCCCTGGGCTCAGTACAGAAGGAATAGGCAAAAATGCAAGGCTTTCAGTTTCTTCCTGGAAGAGATTTGGCTGCATTCTTTCCCAGCTGCTGCCTGAAGATCAAGCTTCTAATCAGCTTCTCATCCAGGAGCTGATTAGGATCCTCCTGGGAGCCTGAAAGAGCTTGTGGGCATTTCCCCTACATTCTCCCTGCAGGTTACTCTAACAGTAAAACTAAGTCTCCAGCTTCTCCTTAAAAGGAACTTGTTCACACATATAGTGCCCCAGTTTTTACAGCTGCCACCCAAGGTGTGGGCCTCCAAATCACCTAGCTCTAAGAACCAACAGTGTTTGGCTTTTGTGAGTTTCCCACAACCACATTAAACTAATTAGAAGTCCTCTGGAGGCTGGAATGGGTACATGGGGACTCCCTGTGCCTTCCCATAGCTCATCTCAGGGTTAAAACCTAGTCTCTAGCTTCTCCCTGAAAGGAGATGTCTAACATCCCAACTTATATGTCTTCCACCCAAGGGACTGGCACCTAAGTCAACTAGCTCTGGGAGCTGATGGGGTTTGGCATTTGTGAGTCCCCCAGGCCCAGAGAGATCAAAGATGAAGTTATATATAGGTACAAAAGCACTCTCAGTGCCTAGTCTCTCTAGATCAGCACAGAATGAGTAGGCAAAACCCCTCAGCTCCCAGTTTCTCCCTGATAGGAGCAACTATATTTCTAATATTCTAACTTTCCCAGCCTCAGCCTGATGGTTGGGCTTCCAGTTAGCCTGTATTGATAAGGTAAAGGGGAAGGCAGTTAGTAGTCATCCAAAAGCATGAATGGGTATGGGGGAATTTCCATGTCTTTGGGGCACTGACTAGGCTTGGCACACACTAATCTCCTGGGAACCACTAAGAACAAAGACAGCAGGTTGGACAAACACAGATGTTTTAGGGGCAACCAGAAGATCAAGTCAGGCTGATTGGCAAGGTTCACCTACTACACAAGGCCAGTCTGTTGTGACTGGGAGAGGTAGACGTTTTATGTAATTCACAGAAATCAACACCAAGAATCAAGGAAACTGAAGAAACAGGGGAATATGTTCCAAATAAAGGACAAATTTACAGAAACTGACCCTAAGGAAACAGAGATAAGGGATTTATCTGACGGGGAATTCAAAATAAAGATCATAAATATTCTCACTGATGTTGGGAGAGCAATGTATGGACAAAGTGAGAATTTCAACAAAAAGCTAGAAGACATAAAGGAATATCAAACAGAAATCATGAAGCTGAAGAATAAATTAACTGACCTGAAAAAAGTCAATAGAGGGATTCAGTAGTGGACTAGATCAAGCAGAAGAAAGGATGAGTGAACTCAAAGATAAGTCAGTGGAAATCATTCTATCAGATCAGTAAAAAGAAAAAATTTGAAGAGGAGTGAAGATAGCATAAGGGACTTAGGGGATACCATAAAGTGAAATAATATATGCATTATGGGAGTCACAGAAGGAGAAGAGATAGAGAGAAAGGGTCAGAAGGCTTACTCAAAGTAATACTGGCTAACAATTACCAAACCTGTGGAAAGAAACAGACATTTAGATCCAGGGGGCCCAAACAATATCGAGGATGACTACAAAGAGACCCATATTGAGACACATTGTAATTGATAAATGGAATATTGCCTGTCATATCAGTAAGCATAGGATGTCGCAGTCGTCAGTGATTGCAGCCTTCCAACGTGAGCCGGTGAACCCTGAGGAAACTCAGGAAGGAAAGAATACCTGCCATCTAGCAGCCATCAGACTGTAGCCGCTCCCTACAGTGAGCCCTGAGGAAACTCAAGATGTGAAAACACAGGACACTGGCCCCAGATAGCTGAGGTGCATACCAAAGGAATGATTTCAGTGAGCCCAGACTCTTGCCTCTTCCCATACATAGAAAAGCGCTAAATTCATTAATTTGGGACATCTGATTTTCTTTAATTAACAATAATCTTGAAGTTCAGACTACCTGCCCTTTGTTACAAAACTTCTATATAACCTAGCTCCCCATCTCACCTCCTCGGAGCAGTTCTCACAGGGTTACTTGAAATGCTGCCTCCCAGGCAGCCACTATGGAAAGGAGTATGAAGTTTCCTCAAAAAAATTAAAAATAGAACTACCATATGGTCCAGCAGTCACACATCTGGGTATATATCTGAAGGAAATCAAATCATTCTCTTGAAGGGACATTTGTACACCCATGTTTATGATATATATACACATATATGTATGTATGTATATGTGTTATACACACACACACATAATCTAACCACAAAAAAGAAGGAAATACTGCCCTTTGAAACAATGTGGATGAAACTGGAGGGCATTTTGCTAACTGAAGTAAACCAGACAGAGAAAGACAAATGCTGTATGGTATCACTTATATGTGAATCTAAAATAAGAGTCAAACTCATAGAAACAGAGAGGAGAATGGTTGTCGCCAGGTCCTGGGGTGGTAGGTTAAATGGAGAGTGGTTGGTCAAAGGGTTCAAACTTTTAGTTATAAGATAAATAACTTCTGAATATTTAATGTACAGCATGATGACTATATCCAGTAATACTGTGTATACAACACAGTATTACAACACAAGTTGTATACTGTGTATACAACTTGATACTTCCTGAGAGTAGATCTTAAGCATTCTCACCAAAAAAAGAGAGATAGTAACTATGTAAGGTCATGGGTGTGCTAATTAACTGGATTGTGGGAATCATTTCACAATACATATGTATATCAAATCATCATGTTGTATACTTTAAATATATTACAGTTTTTTGTCAATTATACCTTATTAAAGCTGTAAAAAAATAAATATATGCACAAAGAGGCACACACACACACAGAAGGTAAAGGCTTAGAGAAGGATATACATGAGTAGCTATATTATTACCAAAGTAGACTTCAGAGCAAGGAAAATTACTAGGAATAAATACATGTATTAGGTAATGATAAAGGAATCAATTCTTTAAGAAGACGTAACATTCTTTAATGTGTTTATACCTAACAATAGTCTCAAAATACATGAGGCAAAAACTGATAGAACTACAAGGAGAAATAGACACATCCATTATTATAGTTGGAGACTTTAACACCCCTCTATCAAAAATGGACAGATCCAGCAAGCAAAAAAATAAGTAACAGCAGTTGAGTTCAACAACACCATCAATCAACTGGATCTAACTGATGTCTATTAGAATACCTCCTCCAACAACAGAAGGATATGTATTGCTCTCAAATTCACATACTCTGCTCACATAGATAGACCTCATTACAAAACAAATTATACCTTGAAGATTTTAAGAAATAGAAATCACAAAAATTATGCTCTCAGCCCACAATGGAATTAAACTAGAAATCAGTCATAGAAAGATAGCTGACAAATCCCATAATACTTGAAGATGAAACAATACACTTCTATAGCACATGTTCAAAGAAGTATCAAAAGAAATAAAAAATATTTTGAAGTAAGTGAAAATGAAAATACAACTAATAAAAATTTATGTGACATAGTGAAAGAATTGCTTAAAAGGAAATTATAACATTTGAGGCATATATTGGACAATGAGAGAGATCAAAAATCAGTTATCTAAGCTCCACTTTAGTAAACTAGAAAAGGAATGGCAGAAAATTTTTGATAAGATGGACTTGTTTAAAATTAATACTTATACTCTGTGAAAGACACTTTTAAGAGAATGAAAAGACATGCCACATATTGGGAGAAAATATTTACAAAACACATATCTTAAGAAGGACTTGCATTTGAAATATATATATATATATATTTTTTTTTTTTTTTTTTTT
>NW_006772098.1:1954918-1961565 GCF_000442215.2 Lipotes vexillifer
TTTTTTGCGGTACACGGGCCTCTCACTGTTGTGGCCCCTCCCGTTGTGGAGCACAGGCTCCAGAAGCACAGGCTCAGCGGCCATGGCCCACGGGCCCAGCCGCTCCGCAGCATGTGGGATCCTCCCGGACCGGGGCACGAACCCGCGTCCCCTGCACCGGCAGGCGGACTCTCAACCACTGCGCCACCAGGGAAGCCCTGAAATATATTTTAAAAGATTAAATTCAACACTTAAAAAAGAACCCAATTTAAAAACTCAAAATATCTGAACAGACACCTCATCAAGGATGATGTGAAGATGGCTAAGTGTGTGAACTCATATGTCATTGAATAATTGCAAATTAAAACAACAATGAGATACCTAATGAAACACACCTAGGAGAATGGCTGATCCAAAACACTGACAACACCAAATGCTGTCAAGAAAGTGGAGTACAGGAACTCTTGTTCATTCTTGTTGGGAATGCAAAATTCTATACCCACTTTGGAAGACAGTTTGCATTTTTTTAAAGCTCAACGTACTCTAACCATACAATCCAACTGTTGTGCTCTTAGTATTTACCCAAATGAGTTAAGGTCTTATGTTCATGCAATAACCTGCATTAATGTTTACAGCAGCTTTATAACTGCCCCAAACTGGAAGCAAACAAGATGTTTTTCAGTAAGTGAATGCATAAACAATCTGTGGTACATCCATATAATGGTACATTATTCAACAATAAAAATAAATGGACTCTCAAGCCAGGAGAAGACATGGCAGAAACTTAAATGCATATTGTTAAGTGAAAGAAGCCAGTCTGAAAAAGCTGTGTAATTTCAACTGTATACCGCTCTGGAAAAGGTAAATCTATAGGCAGTAAAAAGATCAGGAGTTCCCAGGGGTTCAGGAAGAAGGGGGATAAATGGTTGGAGCTCAGGGAATTCTTAATGTGCCAAAGCTATTTTGTAAGATACTGTAGTAGTAAACACTTGACATTATACATTTATCAAAATGCATAATGTACACTTATGCACATTATGCATAATGTACTGTACAAAATAAGAGTTATCTCTCATGTAAATCATGGTTGTTAATTATTAGTGATGTATCAGTATTGGATTATCAATTGTAACAAACGTATGATCTAATATAAGATGGTACTAATAGGAAAACTATACCGGTGGAAATGAGTGCAGAACTCTCTGTACTTTCTGCACAATTTCCCTGAACTCCTAAATTGCTCTAAAAAAACAAAGTCTATTAAAATGTTTAAAAAGATGTTCAAAGTCTCAACACAGCAAACTGCAAAACATTATTTAGAGAATTTTAAAGAGCTAGACAAATGGAACTATATTCCAGGTTTACAGATTAGAAGACTCAATATTTTAAAGAACAGATTTCTTGAAAATTAATCTATGTATTTAATGCAGTCAGTATCAAAATTTTAGCAATAATTTTTCTAAAAATTGACAAGGTAATTCTAAAATTTATATAGAAATGCATAGGGCCAAAGTAGGAAATATAATCTTTACAAAGAAGACTAAAATTGAAGGATATAAAGTACCTGGTATCAGGTATTATTATAAAAATACAATAATACAAGCAGTTTCCTACTGGTACAATGATAGATAAATAGACTTAAATGTATTGAAGAAAATATGTAACAACAGTAAAAAGAAATATTCTTTTCAAAATAATTCTATTCATATGCATATTATAAAATAATAGGCCTCCTAGAATATGCTATAGGAAAATATGGTCCTGTATTGGGACTAGATATTTTTTAAACAGGATACAATTGACACTAACTATAAATGTAAATATTTTAAAACTGGATTTAATCTTCAGAATTGTATCCATTAAAATACACCATTAAGATATTTAAAAAGCAAATGACACTCACCATTGCAACAAAAAGAGTAAAATACTTAGGAATAAACCTACCTAAGGAGGTAAAAGACCTGTACTCAGAAAACTATAAGACATTGATGAAAGAAATCAAAGATGACACAAACAGATGGAGAGATATACTATGTTTGTGGATTGGAAGAATCAATATTGTGAAAATGACTATACTACCCCAAGCAATCTACAGATTCAGTGCAATCCCTATCAAATTACCAATGGCAGTTTTTAAAGAACTAGAACCAAAAATCTTCAAATTTGTATGGAGACACAAAAAACCCTGAATAGCAATCTTGAGGGAAAAAATTGGAGCTGGAGGAATCAGAATCCCTGACTTCAGACTATACTACAGAGCTACAGTAATCAAGACAATATGGTACTGGCACAAAAATGGAAATACAGATCATTGGAACAGGATAGAAAGCCCCAGGGATAAACCCATGCACCTATGGTCAACTAATCTATGACAAAGGAGGCAAAGATATACAATGGAGAAAAGACAGTCTCTTCAGTAAGTGGTGCTGGGAAGGTAGCTACATGTAAAAGAATGAAATTAGAACACTCCTAGCACCATACACAAAAATAAACTCAAAATGGATTAAAGACCTAAATGTAAGACCAGACACTATAAAACTCTTAGAGGAAAACATAGGGAAAACACTCTTTGACATGAATCACAGCAAGATCTTTTTTGACCCACCTTCTAGAGTAATGGAAATGAAAACAAAAATAAGCAAACGGGACCTAATGAAACTTAAAAGCTTGTGCACAGCACAGGAAACTATACGCAAGATGAAAAGACAGCCCTCAGAATGGGAGAAGATATTTGCAAACAAATCAACGGACAAAGGATTAATCTCCAAAATATATAAACAGCTCATGCAGCTCAATATTAAAAAATCAAACAACCCAATCAAACAATAGGCAGAAGACCTAAATAGACATCTCTCCGAAGAAGACACAGATGGCCAAGAGGCACATAAGAAGCAGCTCAACATCACTAATTATTAGAGAAATGCAAATCAAAACTACAATGAGGTATCACCTCACACCGATTAGACTGGGCATCATCAGAAAATCTACAAACAACTGCTGGAGAGGGTGTGCACTGTTGGTGGGAACATAAATTGATACAGCCACTATGGAGAAAAGTATGGATGTTTCTTAAAAAACAAAAAGTAGAATTGCCATATGACCCAGCGGTCCCACTACTGGGCATATACCCAGAGAAAACCGTAATTCAAAAACACACATGCACCCCAGTGTTCATTGCAGCACTATTTACAGTAGCCAGGTCACACAGAAGCAATCTAAATGCCCATTGACAGACACATGGATAAAGAAGATGTGGTACATAAATACAGTGGAATATCACTCAGCCATAAAAAGGAATGAAATTGGGTCATTTGTAGAGATGTGGATGGATCTAGAGACTGTCATACAGAGTGAAGTAAGTCAGAAAGAGGAAAACAAATATCATATATTAATGCATATATGTGGAATCTAGAAAAATGGTGCAGATGAACCTGTTTGCAAGGCAGAAATAGATACAGATGTAAAGAACAAACATGGACACCAAGGGGGGAAAGCAGTGGGGTGGAGGGATGAATTGGGAGATTGGGATTGACTGATATGTATAAAATAGATAACTAATAAAAAAAAAGAATTGGCTGTTCATCCACAATTCCACAAAGTAGAAACTCAGCAGGTCGTCTATGAAAGAGCTGCAGTAAAGGTTAATTAGCACAAAGGGAATTATTCTTTGTTGCTGTGGAGTTAAACTTTAGCCTTAAATTCCTGGTTTGTTAAAATAGTTTCAGTACTTAATTTTCAGGGCCATGATTGATCAATATGTTCCCTTATAAACTGAGTTTTAGCTAGCCAGTCCCAATGATGTAAAGAAAACACTAAAAATAAATCATTTCAACCCTTAAGAGAAAAAAAAGCAAACGACAGAGTAGGTTTGCAGCACAAATATCCAACAGAAAGCTTTCAACCAGATATTTAAAGAATTTCTAACATAGAAATAAGAAATAAATTGAAAACCCAATAGAAAAATGGTCAAAATCTTAAACATGTACTTCACCAAAGAAGATATCTAAATGACTAATAAACATTTGAAAATTATAGTCCTATTAGTAATCAAGAAAATTGGAGTTAAAATCATGAAGATACTATGACATACCATCATTGAGCCTAAATCAGAAAGAATGACAGAATCAAGTCATGATAATGTTGTAGAGCAAGTATTACAGAACTTTCAGAAACTGCTGGTAGTAGTATAAACTGATATATACACACACTGGAAAACTGTTATTTCTACTCCTTATTGGGAACTCCAATAAGACTTATGGCTGACTTTTCATCAGAAACTATGGAGACCAAAATGCAATAGGATGGCCTATTCAAAATGCAAAAGAAAAATAACTGTCAACCCAAAATTTCATATCCAGTGAAATTATCTCTCAAAAATAAAGGTGAAGAGATTTTAAAACAAATAAAAAATTGAGAAAATTCATTGCTAGCAGATTCACTTTATGACAAGTACAAAGGAAAGTTACTCAGGCTGAAAGCAAGTGACCTCAGACAGTAATTTGAATCCTCTAAAAAAGAGACTGGGTAAAAGTAATTCTGTAATTACAAAAGATAGTATAAATACATATATGTAAAGAAATAAAGCAATAATTAAACAATAATTAAACATAAATAACGTTTTAAAAATGACTATTTATAGCTTATGGGTTATTATATTTATAATACGTATAACAGCAGTGCAAAAATGTGGAGGAGGGAATAATGTTATATGAGGGTAGCATTTCTATACCTCACTGGAATTACTGGAATTTACTTAGTATAATTCTGATGTAGATTCTTTTTTCATTGTGAAAAAATTGACCTATAACATTGTGTATTTAACATTTACAAGGTGTTGATTTGATACATTTGTATATTGCAACATGATGACCACCCTAGTGTTAGCTAATGTCTCCATCGTGTCAGATAATTATCATTTCTTTTTTGTGGTAAGAACATTGTCTAGTCTCTTTTAAAATTGACTGTGGTGATGGTCATACAACTCTGAATATATCTTTAAAAACATTGAAATGAACACTTTAAATGGGCAAATTGTATAATATGTTATACATGTTTTAAAGCTAGCTCAATGAATGCCAAGAAGAATAGGATAAAAAAGGATTTCAAAAGTGGGAGGGTATGATAAGGGAGAAAACTGACTTTTACTAGATTATACATTTCTCCAGCACATACTTTTTAATTGCTATTACTTAACTTAACCTTCCTTCAGGTGCTGTTCTCATTGCCTCTTGCTTATTTAAGTATTCTTTGCTTCCTTAATTCAAATGAGCAAGTCCTTGTTACATATACCAGTTGGAGAAAGAACTAGAGAAGCTAAAATATAACTGCTAATATTCCCCAGTTTTGTTTTGCTATAGATCTTATTACTTTCACAAAATGTTGCTACTTAAGTATTGAAAACTTGTTCTGCCTAATCTGACACACCTGTTTCATTTTGGTAATGATGCTGCAGGAGGTAACCACCTCTACACAGATTGCGCAACCTTTAATACTTACTGACTCATCCATTTCTCTGAAAAAAGACTTCCATCTGGGTATCTTAGTCATGACAGGTTTCTAACTTCAGGTACATGTTCTGCTAGAAACAAATTCAGCACAAAATTCTAGACCCAATAGTTGATCATTTCTAATTATTCCTTTAAAGTATAAACTCTCCATTAATAATGTTCATGTATTTTTCTTATAATTGGACCTAATTGCAGTTACTAAATCAAGCAAAAATTTTAAATGACATAGGAACTCAAATGGTAAGAGACCCAATCTCAATCCAGGTACTTCTACAAATTTAACCATTTCTTCCTCCCAAGCAACAAGGTCTATATGCTAAAAGGACCTGGGAGAGCACGTTTTTTCAGTCTATAAAACATTCTGTTATTCTTTTCCATCACTGATGCCTACTTTGTTTATGCTTAAGTAACATAAAAAGGGCATTAAAATATTCCTGGATGAGTACAAGTATTTCTGCTTTGTGGTAAATTTCCATGGAGACCCTAGTTTGCAACATAATCTGAGGAAAAAACTGTTATATTCCACATTACTGGGTATATATCCCTACAGTATGATTATGAGTTTAATGTACACTTAAGAGTTATATTATTATCATAACTCTCCCAGATACTTTAATTTAGCATAAGAGATAGCATTGTATGGAAAAAGCACTGGTTAAAGAATTATAAGTTGGAAGGTTGTACATCAAGTTTGTCATTATCTGGATACACAATCTTGGTCAAGTCATTAACATCTCTAAGCCTGAATATATGGAGGCTTAATAATTGCTAACGGCCATTCCAATTCTAAGGTTTAATGATTCTTCAACCTATATAATCCATTATAATGCATATTTATTAATAACAAGGCTAATTATGATAGTACCACACATGGGGCTTCCTTGGTGGCACAGTGGTTGAGAATCCACCTGCCAGTGCAGGGGACACGGGTTTGAGCCCTGGCTCAGGAAGATCCCACATGCCACAGAGCAACTAAGCCCATGAGCCACAACTGCTGAGCCCATGTACCACAGCTACTGAAGCCCGCACACCTAGAGCCCATGCTCCACAACAAGAGAAGCCACCACAATGAGAAGGCTGTGCACTGCAATGAAGAGAAGCCCCCACTTGCCACAACTAGAGAAAGTCCACGTGCAGCAACGAAGACCCAACACAGCCAAA
>NW_006772098.1:1961644-1970035 GCF_000442215.2 Lipotes vexillifer
TATATATATATATATATATGTATATAAAAGATAGTACCGCACATGAACACACAGACACACACAAACTCATGTGTTAGGGTTAGTTTACAAAGTGTTTGGATATGTTTATTTCTATAGAAATTGGTCTAGAACACTTGAAAGATACTGTTGGAAGACGTATATTAATGGCAGAAATGAAGATACAACCAAAGAGTGTCCCTGGTAAGTCTAATCCTTCTAAGTCTAATCTTTATGGTTTATTTACCTTCTTTGGAGTTTATGAATTTTTTAATGATAAGAGTACTTGTATATTATTATTATATAGGTAAAGTCTTTGTGATTACCCTCATAATTAATTGTACTGTGGCATTTACTAGAACTTTAAAAGTTAGCTAGACATTATGATTTTTAGAAATGAGCCATTTAAAAATTAAACCATAAAATTAAATGCTATAGTGGCCTTAGAATATACTTGATGCAAGTATGTTCAGTTCTGTTCTAATCTTTTTCTATTACTGGCTTTAGATAGAAGGAAAAAGAGAAAGGTTTCCGGATCAATGTGATAACAACAAGGGGAATTTAACAGATAGTTAATTCATTGGTTACCATTTCTCTTTATTTGATGAAAATACCAGGTATATTATCCTAACTCATCTGTGGTAGAGTCATTAGTTGTGTTACGTAGTTCAGAGATTGTACTACAGCCTTTACTCTTGTAACAATGATAGGCACACTGCCCTTGACTTCTGCTATGACACCAAAAGAGGCAGACAGTTTAACAGATATGTAACAGAAAGAGACAAAGGCAACACTCCTAAAACCACTATTATCCAAGGCTTTTTCCCTTGGGGAGCAACAGTTGTGCTTTCAAACTGCTAAGGGAAATGACTTCAGTAAAATATTTTAGCCAAATAACTAAAAATATAAACAAGAAAACAATAATAATATGCCCTGTAAGAGGAAGAAGTCAGTATGCAGAGATGCTATATTATATACCTAAAATATTCAGTTTTCAGCATAAAATTATGGGTCATATAAAGAAACAGTAAAATGTGACATATAACAAGGAAAAAGACATGCAACAAAAACTGCCTGTGAGAATCCTAGATATTGGACAAAACTAAAACTAAAAAAAACTAAAAAGCAGTTATTATAAATATGTTCAAAGAACTAAGTGCAAACATTATTTAGAAGGAAAGGAAGGTCTGATAGTGTTTCATCAAATAGGGAATATATACAAAGAGAAATACATTATTTTGGAAAGGAACACATATAAATCCAGGAGTTGAAAGTACAATAACTGAAATTTTTTAAATCCAGTAGGGGGTGTTCAGTATTTTTACACTGTCAGAAGAAAGAATCAGCAAATTTAAAGTATGGAAATATAGCATGGACAGCAGAGGCATTAAAGAGCAGAAAATATTTTAAATAATGACAGAAAAGAAAACCAGATATTATTTTAAAAATGGTTAAAATAATAAACACTATACATACATGCTTTGTCTTCTCCTCTCAGTTTCTCTGTATAGCACAAAGTTATGTAAATAAATAATTTTTTAAAAAATTGTAATAAATGAATTTATGTTTATATGTTTCATATATAAAAATGGGAAAAAATTATAAGAAGTTATAAAGAGAACTATATATGTAGAATATGAAAATAGCATTTCTAAATCTTCCTGGAATTTAATCTGTTTAGTATAAGTAGAAGTAGATTCTAAAATTGACTATAGTGATTGTTACACAGTTCTATGAATATACTGATAAGCATAGAATGGATATTTAAAATGGGTCAATTGTATAGCATGTTACATGTTTTTTAAAAAATAGTTCAGCGAACTCCAAGCAGGGTAGGATTTTTTAAAAGACTTAAAAGCAATAGGAGAATGTTGTGAAGGAGCAAAATTGTGGCTCTTAATAGATTAGGTTTCTCCACCCCATATCATTTATTATGCTCCTAGTTTTTAATTCAGTCTGCCCTCAAGGGCTGTTCTCACTGCCTCCCTGCTCACCTAAGGATCCTTTGCTTTCTCAGATCAAATGAATCAGTTCTTCTAATTATATCTGTTGGAGAAGGACCAGAGGGCTAAAGTTTGTCTGCTGATGTTCTCCAGTTATGTGTTGCTATAGCAGACATTACTTTCACAAATGCTGTGACTTAATTACTCAAAACTTTGTCTGCCCAATCCAACGTGTCTTTGATTTTAGTAGTGATGCCCCATGTGGTCTTCACCTTTGTTTAGATGGCAGTGGTGATAAATTTGTGCTGCCTCAGTGATAGAGAGTATTTGAAATATTCATGGGCTCAGCCATTTCTCCAAAGGAAGACTTCCAATCTATAAATTCTGGATATGACAGGTTCCAACTTGACTTACATGCTGTGTTAGAACCAATTTTTGCCCACACAAAACTTTGCGCAACAGGTGACACAGAGTCACCAATTCTCATTATTCCTTTTGCAATATAAAATTCTTTTAAATAAATTTTTTTCTGATATTGGACCTAGATCATCATTTCTGAAACAAACAAAAAGTAAAAACCATGTAAAGACTCAAATGGAAAGGGGTACAATATCAGTGCTCACATTCCTGCAAATTACCCATTTCTTCCTCCACAGGGGAGAAAAGGTCTACATGCTAAGAGAACCTGAGAGGGTGCTTTATCTCTGTCCACAAATTACTTGTTTTTCTTTTCCATCAATGATGCCTACTTGACAGTTACATAACCTTAAAAAAAGGGAATTAAAGTATTCCTGGACAAGTCAAAAAATTTCTGCCTCACAGTAAAATTCTGTGACTGTGATGCCCATTGTTTGCAATTTAACCTGGGAAAAAATGTCACATCTGCCCTCACCAGGTATATCTTTACGATATGAATATGCTTTTAATGTAGAGAAGAAAGTTATATTTATTAAAATAAACTCTCTAGGATGACTTAAATTTGCAAAAGACTTTGTATTTTATGGATAAAACCCTAGCTAAGGAATTATGAGGTATTAGTTTATGGATCAGTTTTGTCGTTACCTAGATTTGTGGCCTTGGTCAAATCACTAACCATTTCTAGGCCTCAATATAATGAAGCTTGTATGATTGCTAACGGCCCTTCCAACTCTAAGGTCCTGTAAGCCTACAGTCCAGACATTTCATTATAATTGTTGTCTTATAATTTTAAAATGCTAATTAAAGGAGCACTATACACACATAAACTCACACACAAAAACACATGTTAATATATACCTTACAAAAGTGTTTTGAAACTGTATATTTCTATAGACACTGATACAGAGAGCCTTCCAGATGCTATTGGAAGAGGTATAATAAAGGGTGAAATCAAGACACAATCCAAGAGTCATCCTGGTAAGAACAAGAATATTTCAAGTCTATTTCTGCTTTGTTTATCTTCTCGAGTTTATTTAAGTTTGGATCTAAATGACTATAGTATCTATATGCTATTACTATAGGATGAAACGTTTTCACTAATTCCCTCCTATTATTATTGGAACTCTAGCAGTTACTAACAATGGAAAATTAGTTACATAGTGTAAGTTTTAGAACCCATTCATTTAAAACTTATCCATAAAAATTCAGTGCTGTAGTGAGCTTAGAATATGCTTGATGGAAGCATTTCAAATGCTGCTCTACTCACTTTCTTTTTCAGGCTAGAAAGATGGTTGCTTTGTATTTGCAAAAGCAGAAAGGCTGGTTTATGAATGGGATTAAAAGAGAGATTTCATTGCTTACTAATTCCCTCTATATAATTGAAATACCAGGCACATTTTCAGTATCTCAGGTGAAGTAGAGATGTTTAGTTTTGTTATATAGTCTGTAGTTTACACTACTGCCCCTTGTCTTGGTGTTACAGTGTTTGACACACTGCTTCTTGATCTTTGGTGTGATATTAAAGGAGGCAGAGAGCTTAACAGAAAAAGGAAAGAGACCGCCAGCAGGAAAAACAAGTGTCATCCAAAGGTGACTGTTTGCATGCCCAAGTCTATGCCCCCAGAGGAGCAACATTAGAAGATTCACACTACAGAGAAGGAGACTTCCCTACAATAGAATGTATTCCAGCCAAGTCACTAAATAAATAATCAGGCAAACAGCAACAGCAAGCCTCCAAAGGGGAGGGGAAGTCAGTATCCAGATTTCTTACAAGATATTTTCTAGAATGCCCAGTATAAACCCCCCAAAAATATGAGACATGCAAAGAAACAGTAAAGTGTGAATCATATACTAGGAACTTCAGGAAGGGTAGGCTTAAAAAATAATTTAAGCAGTGGGAGGGTATTTTGAGGAGGGAAATTGTGATTCTTACTAGATTGCAGATTTCTCTAGCACATACTCCCTTTTCCCTCGTCCTTAATTCTATCTGCTATCAAATGCTCTTCTTAATGCTTCCTTGCTTATATAAGCATCTTTACATGCTTCTTTCAACTGGGTCTGTCATTCTTAACCTATACCAGTTGGAGAAAAACCAGAGAGCCTCAGTTATATCTACTCAATTGGATCTTTAACACTTACTTCTGGTCTCAGCCATTACAACAAAGTAAGATCCACCTTATGGTGTCAGGTTCAGGATAGGTTTCCAACCTCTGGTGCATGCTCTTCTGTTTTGTTTTGTTTTTTTGTTTGTTTTTGCGGTATGTGGGCCTCTCACTGTTGTGGCCTCTCCCGTTGCGGAGCACAGGCTCCGGACGTGCAGGCCCAGCGGCCATGGCTCACGGGCCCAGCCGCTCCGCGGCACGTGGGATCCTCCCGGACCAGGGCACGAACCCGTGTCCCCTGCATCGGCAGGCGGACTCTCAACCACTGCGCCACCAGGGAAGCCCCTCTTCTGTAACTAGCTTTCATTCACAAAACACTGGACACATAATTTGACCCCAGTCAGCAATCCTACTTAACCCCTCTTTCAATATGAATTTTTCTTTAAACTTTGCAATTTATTGCAAAGTTTACATACATAAACTTTGCATGTATTAAAACATGCATGTTTATACATACATAAACTTTGCATGTATTAAAACAAAATACATGAATGTTATTTCTCTCCTTTGACCTAGTTAGTACTTTCTAAATCCCGCCAAATGTCCAAATTTCATAAAAACTCAGATGGGATGGGATGCAGTCCCAATGCTGGTACTGCTGCAGATTTACCCATTTCCCCCTCCCCAGTTACAAGGTGTACATAGTAAGAGGACCTGATAGGCAGTTTTTCTTAGACTACAGAATATCTTGTTACTCTTCTACATCTTTGATGTCTACTTGATTTACATAGCCTTAAAAATGGCACTAAACATTCTTGAGAGAGTCAAAGAATTTCTACCTGGTAGTAACTTTCCGTAATGTGAGACCATGGTTTGTCTCTTGACCAGTGGGGAAAAAATGCCACGTTCCACTCATAGGTATATCCTTACAGTATGAGTGTGCTCTTAGTGTAAACTTGGCAGTTATATCATTTACACGAACTCCCCAAGATGATTGAAGTTTGTATGGGACAGTGCATTGTGTATGAAAGGCACCGGTTAAGGAATTATGGGGCATCAGCTTGTACTCAGTTTTGCATTATCTTGGTGTGTGTTCTAAATCAAATCACAAAACATCTCTAAGCTTCAATATCATGAGGCTTATATGATTGCTAAGAGCCCTTCAAATTCTAATGTTTTATGATTGTGCAATGCAGACATTATATTATTTCTCTTCTGTAATACAAGTACTAATTAAGTTAGTACTACACACAGACACAAAGACACACATACATGTATGTTAATGGTTACCTTACAATGTGTTTTGAAATTTGTTTTCTATCTCTAGAGACTGATACAGAACGCATGAGAGATACTGTTGGAAGAGAAAAAGCAATTGATGAACTCAAGAAACATCATAAGAGTCACCCTGGTAAGAACAAGAATTGTCCAAGTCTAATATTTATGGTTTATGTCTTCTCTGGGATTTAATTAACTATGAATCATTAATGATAACAGTAACTGTATGTTAGTATTAATGGGCAATAATCTTCATGAATTTCCTCTTATAATTAGTTAAAGTCTAGTGTTTACTATCAGTGGAAATTTAGCTGGATATTTTTTAGTTGTAATCTCATCCATTTGGAAAGTAATCCATATAATCCAATGCTCTAATGACCTTAGAATATGCTTGGTTTAAGTATTCATAACTGTGATTCTACTCACTTTCTTGCTGGCTTAGAAAGGAATATTGCTTTGAAATTGAAAAAGCAAAAAAGCTAGTTGATGAGTGGTATAAGAAGAGGAACATAACAGTTATTTCACTGATTACCAGTTTCCTCTACATAATTAAGTTGGTGTGTAAATTTATATCTCTACTAGAGTGGAGTTCTCTAGCTGAGTTTTATTATTCACAGATTACTGCTTTAGTCCTGGAATAACAGGGTTCGATACATTTCTCTTTGTTGCAAGAAATACTGTCGTTATGAACTTTTTACAGAATTGATGCTGAAAGCTAGCATGGGAAAGTAACTAAATCCTCAGATATAAGCACCAAAATATGTGTTTTCACTGAAATTTAAGGCAAGATTTTTGAAACTTCGCTTTTGAATGCTTTATTTTATTATATTCTCGCTTTTATTCCTGTAAAAAACTAGTGTTGTAAATGAATCAAATAAATATTACTTGCTCCAACAGCTTTTAACTGGGGAAAAGCTGGTGGTGTAAAAATGAAATTGTTGGAACCAAGCAGTTAAATTTGGTGTATTACGATAAGCCATTTTTCCATGTCTAATTTCCAGAGTATTTTTGGTTAGGTTCTTTCAATTAATTTTTGCTTCAGTGTTGCTTATTAATAGGAGTCCTTGTCAGTTTTGAATAACAGCCTTAGACACAGCAATAAAGTGCTTTCATTTACATCCGTTCAATTCTGGGACAAAGTGAGAGATTTGCATGGACTTTTATATACTACCAAATGTAAAATACATTGCTAGTGGGAAGCAGCCGCATAGCACAGGGAGATCAGCTTGGTGCTTTGTGACCACCTAGAGGGGTGGGATAGGGAGGGTGGGAGGGAGACCAAGAGGGAGGAAATATGGGGATATATGTATATGTATAGCTGATTCACTTTGTTATGAAGCAGAAACTAACACACCATTGTAAAGCAATTATACTCCAATAAAGATGTTTAAAAATAAAATACAAAAAAAAGTCATGCCTTTTAACAACAAAATTATTTTATGTTTATTAATGGTAAATTTATAATTAAACACTAAATAAAATCTGAAAGATAGAAACTGCTACGAGGAAAGGAGTTGAAATGAATGTACTGATCAAATACAAAAATGAAAAAGTGTTTTGTCCCACCTCACCAGGTACATCCCTGCCATATGAATGTGTTTTTAGTATTCACAGGAGAGTTATATTTATTAAGAAAAACTCTCTAGGATGACTTAAATTTGCGAAAAACTTTGTATTTTATGGAAAAAGTCCTAGTTAAGGAACTATGAAGCCTCAGTTTATGAGTCAGTTTTGTCATTACCTGGATATATGGTCTTGGTCAAATCACTAAGCATTTCTAAGCCTCAGTGTAATGAGGTTTAAACAACTGCTAATGGCTCTTCCAATTCTAAGGTATTATGTCTTCAGTCCAGACATTTCATTATAATTCTTCTTCTATAATAAAAAGATCTAATTAAAGGATACACACATTCTACAAACATACACATGTTAATATTTAGCTTACAAAAGTATTTTGAAACTGTTTATTTCTATAGAGACTGACACAGAGCGCTTCCCAAATGTTGTTGGAAGAAGTATTATGAAGGGTGAATTCAAGACACAACCCAAGAGTCGTCTTGGTAAGAAGAAGAATATTTCACGTCTATTTCCTGTTTTTTATCTTCTCTGAAGTTTATTTAACTTTGCATCTTTAGTGACTACAGTACCTATATGCTATTATTACAGGATAAAAAGTCTTCACAAATTCCCTCCTATAATTACTGGAATTCTAGCAGTTGCTATCAATGGAGAATTAGCTGCATATTTTTAATTTTAGAATTCATTCAATTAAAAAAATGATCCATAAAAATGGAATGATACAGTGAGCTTGGAACATGCTTGATGGAAACATTTCAAATACTGTTCTACCCACTTTCTTTTTCAGGCTAGAAGTATAGTTGCTTTGTATTTGCAAATGCAGAAAGGCTATTTTATGAATGGGATTAAAAGAGGGATTTAGCATATAGTTATTTCATTGGTTACTAATTCCCTCTATATGTTTAAAATATCAGACACATTTTCAATATCTCATGTGAAGTAGACACCTTTAGTTCTATTATATAGTTTATAGTTCACACTATTGCCCCTTGTGTTGGCATAACAGTGTTTGGCACACTTCTCGATTGGTGTGATACCAAAGGAGGCAGAGAGCTTAACAGAAAAATAAGGGAAAG
>NW_006772098.1:1970045-1993933 GCF_000442215.2 Lipotes vexillifer
GGGAAAGAGACAGTCAACAGAATCCTTTTTAAAACTGTCATTGAAAATGGTAGAGTAATAACCCTGAGCTCACCTTAGCTCATGGACATAGCAAAATTACAACTATTTGCAGAACAACCATTGATGTAAAAGACTGGAACCTACCAAGAAAGGTCTTCTAGAACTAAGGATATTAAAAAGGGACCACAGCAAGGCAGGTAGTAGGGGCAGAGTCACAGTATAGTCAGTTCCCTGGCTTGGGCAACTCATGAATGGGAGAATAATTACAGTTGCAGAGATTCTCCCCAATGAATAAGGGGTCTGAGCCCCACATTAGTCTGCCCAGCCTGGAGGTTCTGCAACAAGAAGATGAGTCCCCAGAACATTTGACTTTGAAGGCCAGTGGGGCTTGCTTTTAGGAGTTCCAGAGGGCTCTGCAAAATAGAGGCTTCACTCTCCAAGGGCACACACAACATCTCACATGCATCAGGACCCAGCATAGAGGCAGTAATTTAAAGGATTTGGGGTCAAACCTACCTGCTAATCTTGAAGAGTCTCCCTAGGGACATAGACACTGACAGTAGCCATTCTTGAGAGTTCATTCTACCACTGGTGCTGCAGCACCATTTTGGAATCCATCCCACCAACAACAACCAACCTGTAGGCACCAGTACTGGGAAGCCTCAGGCCAAGCAACTAACTGGGCAGTGACACAGCCCAACCCATCAGAAGAGAGACTGCTTTAAGACTTTCTGAGCCCAAAGCCACCCCTGGACACATACTTGCACACCAGAGGGTCTAGGACCTGGCACCACACACCAATGTGCAGGCAGTAGACCCAGGACCCCCAGGGCCCTGCAGCCAGAAATCCAGATCCACCCACCAGTGAGCAGGCACCAGCCCCAGAATCACTGACTCTACCCACCAATAAGCTTGCTCTAGCTTCAGGACCAGGCTCTCCAACCAGCGGAGGGACACCAGCCCCAAGGCAATGACATCTCTGCTATAGCCTCACCCAGCAGTGGGTGGACACCAGATGCAGGAAAATGCATCCCTGCAGCCTGAAGACTCAGCCCACCCACCAGAAGGCCAGAACCATCTCTGAGACTGGCTGAGCCATGCCCCACCTGCTGACAAGGCAACACAAGCTTTGGGACCCATGGACCCCACAGTCAACTGTGTAAGGAACCAGACCCACCTACCAGCAGTCCATTGCCATCTCTGGAAGCCCTCAGCCCTGCAGCCAGACCCCAGAACCTGTCACTGCCTGCTTTTGGGCCGGCACTGTCCCTTGGATCTGGCTTCACCCATTGGTGGGCTGGCCCCAGCCTCAGGATCTTCTAGACCTGACTCCATCCACCAGTGATAACAGAACTAACCCCAGGGCTCCCCAGGGTTCTACAGCCAGCCACCTTGTGACCCAACCCTGCCAACCAGTGGCTGGCAGCCTCCACACAGGAAGGTCCTGGCAAACAACCAGATTGGGGGCCAACCAAGCCAACCAGGCCACCCATAGCCATCAGCTTGCCACAATAGAAGGACCCGCACAACACATATAGGGGCACTCCTAGAGGATATAGCTTTGATGATGAGAGAGCAGTGTACTGCTGGGATTCATAGGAAGTCTCTTGCAAAAGGCCTTTTCTCCAAGGTTGGGAAATGTAACCAACCTCCCAGATACATAGAAATATAAACGTTAAGTTAGACAAAATGAATCGACAGAGGAAAATGGTCCAAATGAAGGAATAAGATACAACCCCAGAAGAAGAGCTAAGTGAAGTAGAGATAGACAACTACCCAACAACGAATTCAGGGTGATGATCCCAAACAACTTGGGAGAAGAATGGATGGACAGAGTGAGAAATTAGAAGTTTTTAACAAAGAGTTGGAAAATATAAAGAACCACTAAACAGAGATGAAGAATACAATAACTGAAATGAAAAATACACTAGGAGGAATCAGCAGTAGACTAAATGGTACAGAGGAACAGATCAGTGGGCTGGAGGACAGAGTAGTGGAAATCACTGATGCTTAGCAGAAAAAAAGAGTGGAAAGAAATGAAGACTGTTAAAGAGACTTCTGGGACAACATCAAGCATATTAACATTCACATTAGAGGGATCCCAGAAGAAGAAGAGAGAAAAAAGGTGACAGAGAACATATTTAAACATAATAGCTGAAAATGTCCCTAACTAGGGAGATGAAAAAAATCCCAGTCCAGAAAGAACAGAGAGTCCCAATCCAGAGGAACACACCAACACACATTGTAATTAAAAATGCAAAAATTAAAGCTAAAGAGAGAATATTAGAAGCAGCAAGGGAAAAGCAACAAGTTACATACAAGGGAACACCCATAAGGCTATCAGCTGACTTTGCAGCAGAAACTTTGCAGGCAGAAGGCAGTGGCAAGATATATTTAAACTGATGAAAAGGAAAAACCTAGAACCAAGAATACTCTATCCAGCAAAGCTCTCATTCACATTTCATGGAGACATCAAAAGCTTTACAGGCAAGCAAAAGCTGAAAGAGGGCTTCCCTGGTGGCGCAGTGCTTGAGAGTCCGCCTGCCGATGCAGGAGACGCGGGTTCGTGCCCCGTTTCGGGAAGATCCCACATGCCGCGGAGCGGCTGGGCCCGTGAGCCATGGCCGCTGAGCCTGCGCGTCCGGGGCCTGTGCTCCGCAACGGGAGAGGCCACAACAGTGAGAGGCCCGCATAACGCAAGGAAAAAAAAAAAAAAAAAAAAAAAAAAAAAGCTGAAAGAGTTCCACACCACCAAGCCAGCTTTACCAGAAATGTTAAAGGGACATCTCTAAGCAAAAAAGAAAAGGCCACAACTATAAACATGAAAATTATGAAAGGAAAAGCTCATCAGTAAAAGCAAATATATAGTAAAAGTAGAAAACCAACCATATGCAAAGTTCATAGGAAGGATTAAAGACAAAAATGGTAAAGTCATCTATAACCACAATAAGAAGTTAACAGATACACAAAATAATTAGATGTAAAATATGTCAAAAATAGTAATCATGAGGGGAGGAGAGTACAAATGAAGCATAGTTAAAATGTGTTTGAAATTAAGAGATTGAACTTTAGATAGATAGATAGATAGATAAATAGATAGCTGTATATAAACCTCATGGTAACCACAACCAAAAATTCTGTAATAGATACACAAAGAAGAGAAAGTAATCCAAACATAACACTAAAGATAGTCATCAAATCACAAAAGAACAAAAAGGAAACAAAAAGACCTAGAAAAACAACCCAAAAACTATAAAGAAAACTACTATTAACTATTCTTACGGCAATAAGAACACACATATCAGTAATTACATTTAAATGAGCTAAATGCTCCAATCAAAAGACATGGAGTTGCTGAATGGATACAAAAGCAAGACCTTTGTATATGCTACCTAAAAGAGACTCACTTCTGATCTAAAGACACAGACTGAAAGTGAAGAGATTGAAAAAGTCATTCCAGGCAAATGGAAATCAAAAGAAAGCCCAGGTAGCAATAATTATATCAGACAAAATAGACTTTAAGACAAAGACTGTAATAAGTGACAAAGAAGGACGTTACATAATGATCAAAGAATCAATCCAAGAAAAAGATGTAACAATTGAAAATATATATGCACCCAACATAGGAGCTCCTTAATAAATAAAGCAAACATTAACAGACATAAAGGGAGAAACAGACAGTTACACAATAATAGTAAGGGACTTTAAAAGCCCACTCAAGTCAACAGACAGATCATCCAAAAAGAAAATCCTTAAGGAGACACTGGCCTTAAATGACACATTAGACCATATGGACTTAATAGATAGGTATAGAACATTCCATCCAACAGTAGCAGAACACACATTCAAGTCCACATGGAACATTTTCTAGGAATGTTAGGCCACAAAACAAGCCTTGGTAGATTTAAGAAAACTGAAATCATATCAAGTATCTTTTCCCACCACAACACTATGAGGCTAGAATTCAACTAAAAGAAAATACTGCAAAAATCACAAACACAGAGAAGCTAAGCAACATGCTACTAAACAACCAATGGATCATGAAGAAATCAAAGAGGAAATCAAAAAATACCTAGAGACAAATGAACAGAAAATGATCCAAAAATCTATGAGATGCAGCAAAAGCAGTTCTAAAATAAAAATTTATACTGATACAAACAAACCTCAGGAAACATGAAAAATCTCAAATGAACAACTTAACTTACACCTAAAGGAACTAGGAAAAAGATGAACAAACAAAACACAAAGTTAGCAGAAGGAAAGAAATCATAAAGACCAGAGAAGAAATAAATGAAATAGAGACTTAAAAATGAAAATATCAATGAAACTATAACCTGTTTCTTTGAAAAGATAAACAAAATTGACAAACCTTTAGCCAGATTCATCAAGAGTAAGATGCAGGGCCCAAATCAATAAAATCAGAAATGAAAAAGATGTTACAACCAACACCACAGAAGTGCAACTGATCATGAGACATTACTTGGAAAAACTGTATGACAATAAAACAGACAACTTAGAAGAAATATACAATCTCCCAAGACTGAACCAGGAATAAAAAGAAAATATGAACAGACCAATTATCAGTAATGAAATTGAGCCAGTAATAAAAAAAATAACCAAAAAACATAAGTCCAAGAACAAGTGGCTTCATAGGGGAATTCTACCAAACATTTAGAGAAGAATTAATACCTATACTTCTCAAAGTATTGCACAAAGTTGCAGAGAAAGGAATGTTTCCAAAGTCATTCTATAAGGCCAGCATCACATGATACCAAAATGAGACAGAGATATCACAGAACAGAAAATTACATGGGTGAAAGTAGATGCAGAAACCGTCAACAAAATATTAGCAAACTGACTCCAACAATACATTAAAATGATCATACACTATGATTAAGTGGAATTTATCCCAGGAATACAGGGATGTTTCAGTGTCTGCAAATCAATCAGTGTGATACATCACATTAACAAAGAATAAAAACTATATGATTATCTCAATAGATACAGAAAAAGATTTTGACAAAATTCAACATCCATTTATGATAAAAACTCTCCAGAAAGTGGGTATACAAGGAACATGCCTCAACATAATAAAGGCCGTATATGATAATCCCATAGCTAACATTATACTCAACAGTGAAAAGATGAAAGCATTTCCTCTAAGATATGAAACAAGGATGCCCAATATTGCCACTTTTATTCAACATATTATTAGAAGTCTTAACCACCACAGTCAAACAAGAAAAGAAATAAAAGGAATCCAAATTAAAAGGGGAAAGTAAAATTGTCACTTTTTAGACAACATGATACTAAACAAAGAGAATCCTAAAAACAGCTACCAAAAAAATACTAGAGCTCAAGGATAAATTCAGTAATTTTCAGGTACAAAATTAATATAGAGAAATACATTGCAATTCTATATACTAACAACAAACTCAGAAAGAAATTAAGGAAACAGCCTCATTTACAGTTGCATCAAAAAGAATAAAATACTTAGGAATCAACTTATGTAAGGAGGTAAAAGACTTGAAATCAGAAAATTATAAGACACTGATGAAAGAAATTGAAGATGACACAAACAGATGGAAAGATATACCATGTTCATGGATTGGAAGAATTAATATTTGTTAAAATGACTGTATTACCCAAGGCAGTCTACAGATTCAGTGCAATCCCTATCAAAGTACCAAAGGCATTCTTAGAATTAGGAGAAATAATTTCAAAGTAGTATAGAAACAAAAAAGACCCTGAATAGACAAAACAGTCTTGAGAAAGAAGAACAGAGATGGTGGTAGCATGCTCCCTAACTTCAGACTATACTACAAGGCTACAATAATCAAAACTGTATGATACTGGTACAAAATCAGACACATAGATCAAAGAAACAAACAGAGAGCCCAGAAATAACCCCACACACTTATGGCCAATTAATCTATGACAAAGGAGACAAGAATATACAATACAATGGAGAAAAGAGAAGTATATTCAATAAGTGGTGCTGGGAAAACCAGACAGCTACATGTAAAAGAATGAAATTAGAATATTCTCTAACACTGTATATAAAACTAAATGCAAAGTGGATTAAAGATCTAAATGTAAGACTGGAAACCATAAAACTTTGGAAGAAAACTTAGGCAGAACACACTTTGACATAAATGGTGGCAATATTCTTTTGGATATGTCTCTTAAAGAAAACAAAAGCAAAAATAAACAAATGGGAACTATTTGAACTTAAAGGCTTTTCCACAACAAAGGAAATGAGAGACAAAATGAAAAGACATCTTACTGATGGGAGAAAATATTTACAAATTATATAACTGTTAAGGGGTTAATATTCAAAATATATATACAGCTCATACAACTCAATATCAAAAACATGAACACCCAATTAAAAAGTGGGCAGAATACCTGAATAGACATTTTTCCAAAGAAGACATGCAGTTGTCCAACAGAGGTATGAAAAGATGCTCAACATCACTACTTAATATACTGATATGCCAGTCAAATCACAATATCACCTCACACCTGTCAGAATGGTTATCATCAAGAAGACCACAAATAACAAATGTTGGCAAGAGTGTGGAGAAAAGGGAACCCTTCTACACTGTTGGTCAGAATGTAAATTGGTGTGGCCACTGTGGAAAACAGTATGGAGGTTTCTCAAAAAACTAAAAATAGAGCTACCATATGACCCAGCAGTTCCACTTTGGGGTATATGTCCAAAACAAACAAACACAGTAATTCAAAAAGATACATGCACCCGAATGTTCATAGCAGCATTATTTACAATTGCCAACATATAGAAACACCCTAAGAGTCCACTAACAGTAACAGATGAATGGATAGAGAAGATGTACATACGCACACACACAATGGAATACTACTGACCATAAAAATGAACAAAACTTTGCCTTTTGCAGCAACATAGATAGAGGGCATTATGCTAAGTGAAGTAAGTCAGACAAAGACAAATACTGTATATCCCTTACATATGGAATCTAAAAAATACAACAAACTAGTGAATATAATAAAAAAGCAGATTCACAGATATAGAGAACAAACTAGTGGTTACCAGTGGAGAGAAACTGGTGGAGGAGCATGATAAGGGTAGGGGATTAAGAAGTACAAACTACTATATTTAAAATAAATAAGCTATAAGGATGTATTGTAGTACACAGGGAATATAGCCAGTATTGTATAATGACTATAAATGGAGTTAACTTTTAAAGAACGTGAGTCACTATGTTGTACACCTGAAACTTGTATAATATTGTAAATCAAATATGCCTCAATAAAAAATTAAAAATTAAAAAAAACTGTCATCCAAAGGTGATTGCATGCATGCCCAAGGCTGTGCCCACAGAGGAGCAACATCAGAAGCTGCACACTGCAGGGAAGGAGACCTCAGTAGGACAGCAGATAGTTTAGCCCAGTCACTAAATAATTAATCAGGCAAACAACAACAAGCCTTCAAAGGGGATGGGAGCTCAGTATCCAGATTTCCTACAATATATTAGATACACTTCCCCCCCTCAAAATATGAGACATGCAAAAAAACAGTAAAGTATGAACTAAGGAAAAAAAGCAGACCACAGTGGGGTTCCGGATGTAAGATACTATGAAACAGTTATAAATATTTTTGAAGAATTAAAGAAACCCATGCTTAAAACAGAAAGGAATATTGATGACAATGTCTAATCAAATAGAGAATATTAACAAAGAGATAGAAATTATTTTTGTTAAAAAAACACAGTGATAACTGTGGAGTTGAGAGTACAATACTGGAAAAATTTACTAGGGGGTTCAGGAGTAGACTTGATTGTCAAAAGAAAGAATCTCCACACTTAATGACTACAGAAGAAGTAGAGCTGAGAGAAAAGGGGGCAGAAAAAATATTTGAAGTAATTATGGCTGACAGTTTGGAAGCACATTTGATGATGAATATGAATCTGGATATCCAAGCCAAATGAAGTCTAAGAATAAGCACAAAGAAATCTACAACCAGATACATCAAGTAAAACTAATGGAAGACAAAGACAGAAACTCTCGAATGTCACAAAGTGAAAGCAACACATCATTAAAAAAGAGAACCCTGGTAAGATTAACAGCTTACTTAGCATCAGAAACTATGAAGCCCAGGGGCTTCCCTGGTGGTTCAGTGGTTAAGACTCTGCACTTCCATGCTTCCACTGCAAGGAGGCATGGGTTCAATCTCTGGTCAGGGAAGTTCTGCATGCTGTGAGGTGTGGCCAAGAAAAGAATGAAACTATGTAGCCCAGAAGGCAGTGGGATGCCATATTAAAATGCTGAAGGAAGAAATTGTCACCATGAATTTTTTCTTTCAAAAGTGAAGGTGAGATAAACAGATTCCCAAATAAATGAACACTGAGAGAACTGTTTGTTAGCAGACTTGCCTTATGAGAAATACTAGTGAGAGTTCTTCAGGCTGAAAGCAGTGGCCCTTAGGCAGTGATTTTAATCCATTCCAAAAAAGAGCATGTGTTAAAAGAATTCTGTAATTCCAAAATCTGAATATACCAGTCACTAGTACAGAGATTGAAACAGTAATTAAAAACCTCCCAAAAAACAAAAGTCCAGGAACAGACTGCTTCACAAGTGAATTCTACCAAATATTCAAAGATTTAATACTCAATCCTTCTAAAACTATTTGAAAAAATTGAAGAGGAGGTAACACTTCCAAACTCATTTTATGAGGTCAACATCATGTTGATACCAAAACCAGAAAAATACAACACACACACATATACAGACATACACACAAAGGACATTATAGGCCAATATCTCTGATGAAAATGGATGCAAAAATCCTCAACAAAATACTGGCAAGCCAAATTCAACAATACATCAAAGGGTCATACAAATGTGATTTATTCCAGGGATGCAAGGATGGCTCAATTCCCACAAATCAATCAGTGTGATACACCACATTAACAAAATAAATAATAAAAACCACATGATCATCTCAATAGATGCAGAAAGAACATTTGACAAAATTCAACATCCATTTATTATAAAACTTCTCAATGAAGTGAGTATAGAATGGCCATACCTCAACATAATATAGGATAAAGCCACAGCTAATGTCATACTCAGTGGTGAAAAATTGAGAGCTATGCCTCTAAGGTCAGGAACAATTCAAAGATGCCACTCTCACCCCTCTTATTCAACATAGTGTTGGAAGTGCTGGCCAGAGCAATTAGGCAAGAAAAATAAAAGTCATCCAGATTGGAAAGGAAGAAGTAGAACTGTCTCTATTTGCAGATGACATGGTTTTGTATATACAAAGCCCTAAAGACTCCACCAAAAAAAATGTTGGAAATAATAAACAAATACAGTAAAGGATACAAAATCAGTATACAAAATTCTGTTCCATTTCTATATGCTAACAGTGGGCTAGCAGAAAGAGATATTAACAAAAACAGTCCCATTTACAGTCTCAACAAAAGGCAGAAAAAGCCTAGGAATCAATTTAACCAAGAAGGTGAAAAGACTTATACTGAAAACTATAAGACATTGTTAAAATAAATTGAAGAAGACACCAACAATGGAAAGATATTCCATCCTCATGAATTAGAAGAATTAACATTGTAATAATTGTCCATATTACTTAAAGCAATCCACAGATTCAGTGCAACCCCTATCAAAATCCCAAGGACATTTTTCACAGACACAGAGCAAAAAATTCTAAAATTTCTATGGAACCACAAAAGACTCCTCCAAAATAGCCAAAGCAATCCTGAGAAAAAATAACAAAGCTGGAAGTATCACAATCCCTGGTTTCAAACTATATTAGAAAGCCATAGTAATATAAAGCAGCCTGGTGTTGGCAGAAAAACAGATATAAAGATCAATGAAGCAGAACTGAGAGCCCAGAAATAAACCTATGCATATATAGACAATTAATTTAGGACAAAGGAATAAAGAACCTACAATGGAGAAATGATAGTCTCTTCAATAAATGATATTGTGAATACTGGACAGCCACATGGCAAAAAAAAGTGAAACTAGACTACTATCTCACACCATACAGAAAAATTAACTCAAGATGAATTAAAGACTTGAATGTAAGACCTGAAACCATAATCTCTACAAGAAAACAAAGGCAGTATGCTCTTTGACATCAGTCTTAGCACTATCTATTTGTGTCTCTTCAAGCAAGGGAAACAAAAGCAAAAATGAAAAAATGGGGTTGCATCAAACTGAAAAGCTTCTGCACAGCAAGGAAACTATCAATAAAATGAAAAGACAACCTAACAAATGGGAGATATATTTGCAAATGATATATCTGACAAGGGATAAATATCCAAAATATATAAAGAACTCATACAATTCAAAAACAAAAAAGTTAACAATGCCATTTAAAAAAATGAGCAGAGGAGCTGAACAGAAATTTTTCCAAGGAGGCATGCAGATGGCCAACAGGCACAAGAAAAGATGTTCACTATTACTATTAAGGAAACGCAAATCAAAACTACAAAGAGATGCTACCTAACATTTGTCAGAATAGCCATTATCAAAAAGACAAAAAGTGTTGGAGAGGATGTGGAGAAAAGGGAACCTTAACACACTGTTGGTGAGAATGTAAAAAAGATGTGGTATGTGTATATACAGTGGAATACTACTGTCCATAAAAGATGAAATCTTTTGTATGCAACAGCATGGAGAAACCCGTAATACCCTTGATGATGTTACGCTAAGTGAAATAAGTCAGACAGAGAAAGACAAATACGTACCACATGATTTCACTCATATGTGGAATTTTAAAAGTTAACCATATATTACTTTAATAATCATAAGAAACAATAAGGTGTTTCACTTGGGAAACAGAAAACAAACCTGAAACAAAAATAGTGCTCTGAAGTTCTAGACCCCCAAGTAATTAGAGCAGCCCTGATGGCCAAGGTATAAACTGTTTTTACACAGTAACCTAAACTATAGTTTGAAGAGCAAGACTCTTGGGTTGTATTCTCTTTTGTTCCATCCTGCTTTCTCCTTCACTTTTGCAGCTTTCCATAAGCAACGATATTTTTTCAGTTTTTTCTCCTTCTTTGTGAAACAAAATATATGTTCCCAATGTACTTTATGGCTACTGCATGAACAAGTTCATGTAAAAAATAGAAGAAAATGGATTAAAGTTTAAAAAAGGAATTCTGTACTTCAAAAGACAATATGAATGCATATTTTGTGTCCTTTCTTCTCTTAATTGATTTAAAATGTGATTGTATAGAACAATATGTATATCATTGTATTGTCGGGCCTATAAAAATATGAAAAAGTGATATATTCTGTAGTACCTGTGCAAAGGAGATGTATGAGAATGGTGATGTATTTGAGTAAAAAATGATAGCAGATGTTAACTCGAATCTGCAGGAACAAATGAAGAGAACCAGAAATTGTAAACAAGAAGGTTAATATAACAAACACTGTAAATATATAATTGCTCTTCTTTCTTCTGTCAGCTTTTTTCAAGGGCACAGAGTTGTATAAAGAAATAATTATTACAAACTTTTATATTTAAAGGTATAATATGTATAACAATAGCACAAAAATGGGGAAGAGATAACAGAGCTATATAGGAGTAATATTTCTGTATATAGTTGGAATTTAATAATATAAATCTGAAGTAGACTCTAAAATTGACTGTGGTTATGGTTACACAACTCTGAATATAATTTTTAGTGAAACCATTGATTTGGACACATTTTAAGTGGACGAATATTATGGTATGTTATATATTTTAAAAATAGCTTAGTGAACTACAAAAATTAAGAGACTTTAAAAAGATTTAAAGCAATGGGAGGATACCATGAAGGAGGGAAATTGTGACTCTTACTCGATTAAAGATTTCTCTAGTGCATACCTTTAATTCCTAGTGCTTAACCCAGTCATCCCTCAAATGCTGTTCTGATTACCTCCCTGCTTATCTGAGGATCCTCTGCTTTCTTGATTCAAATAATTCCATTCACCTCAGTTATATCTGTTGAAGAAAGACCAGAGTGGCTAAAATATATGCGCTAATATTCCCTAATTTTGTGTGGCTATAGATTTTATTACTTTCACAAAATGTTGTTATTTATTGAAAACTTGCCTGCCTAATCTGATGCATCTTTGTTTATTTTGTTAATGATGCCCCAGGTGGTATCCTCTCTGTGAAGAATGCAATATGGTACATTTGGGCTGCCAAAATCATAGTGTGACCTTTTACATTTATTCATGGGCTCAGCCCTTTTTTCAAAGCAGTCTTCTACTAGACAATGTCAGGATCATGAGAGGTTTCCAACTCCATTTACATGCTCTACTAGAACCAACTTCATTCACTAAACTTTTTTTTTTTTTGGTTCTTGCTCTTTTATTTATTTATTTATTTATTTATTTTTAACATCTTTATTGGAGTATAATTGCTTTACAATGGTGTGTTAGTTTCTGCTTTACAACAAAATGAATCAGTTATATATATATATATATGTCCCCATATCTCTTCCCTCTTGCATCTCCCTCCCTCCCACCTTCCCTATCCCACCCCTCCAGGCGGTCACAGAGCACTCATCTGTCTGCCCTGTGCTATGCGGCTGCTTCCCACTAGCTATCTACGTTACGTTTGGTAGTGCATTCACTAAACTTTTAACCCAGGGAAACAGGCATTCAAACAGAGCCCCGTTAAAACCACTAACATCAAAAGGCAACTGTGTGCATGCCCAAGGATGTACCCTTTAGGTCCCCAGTCCTAGTTATCCCTTTCTCAGTGTGAATACCTTTATAATAACTTTCATGTATTTTTCATGTCATCGAACATAGTTAATCATTGTTAATCATAGCAAAAATTTAGATCACATAAAAGCTCAAATGGAAATGGATCCAATCAGAGTCCTGCCTGTGGTACAAATTTCACCATTTCCTCCTTGCAAGACAGAAAGTGTACATGCTCGAGGAATCTCAGAGACACTTTTTCTCAATTCAGTGAATATCACGTTACTCTTTAAATCAGTGATACCTACATGATTTACAGTTACGTAGCCTGAAAGGAAATTAAAACGTTCAGTAAGTCAGAGAATTTCTGGCTCATGGTAAGTTACTGTGCCTAAGAAGACTATGGTTTACATCTTGTCTTGTTGGGGAAAAAAAAATGTTAAGTTCTGCCTCATGGGGTACATCCTTGCAGAATAAGTGTTCTTTTAATATAAATCTGGAAATTATATTGCCATCATAAATTCTCTGGGATGATTTCCACTTATGTAAGAGATAGCATTATACTGAAAAGCACTGGTTAAGGAATTAGTTAATCTGCCAAGGATATGTCCTCTGGGAGCAATATGTCCTCTGGGAGCAACCAGCAAAGTACTCGTTAAGGAATTATAGAAAAGTACCGGTTAAAGAACCTCTAAACTTCAATATAATGTGACTTATATAATTGCTTTATCTGTTCTAATTTAAGGCTTTGTGATTCTCCAAACCAGACATTTCAACAAAACTCATCTTCCATAATAAATGCTAATTAAGTTAGTGCTACACACACACAGACACACACATACATGCAAACACACACACGTTTGTATGTAAGTGGTTACCATGCAAAGTGTTTTGAAATTTGTTGTTTCTACAGGGACTAATGTAGAAGGCTTGACAGACAGAACTAGAAGAGGTGTAATAAAGGGACAATTCAAGATACAATCAATGAATCTCCCTGGTAAGGACAAGAATTTTACAAATCTAAGATTTCAGGCTTCTTCATCTCCTCTGGAGTTTAATTAAGAATCATGAATAACATCAGTATCTATGGTTTATTATTACATGGGCAAAAGTTTTCAGGAACTTCTTCCTTTAAGTAGTTGAATTTTTGTATTGAATATCAATGTAAAACTAACTACATATTGTTAGTTTTAGAGCTCATTTGTTTAATAGCTAATCCATAAAAACCAGTCCTTTAATAAACTTAGAATATGGTTGGTACAAATAAGTATGCCCAATTACATTCTGTTCACTTTCTATTTTCAGCTTAGATAGACAGTTCTCCTGAATTTGCAAATGTACAAAGGTTAGCTAAGGAATGTGATAGATGAATGTAACAGATGGTTATCAATTCCCTCTTTATTAGACCTGAAGTAACAGTGCTAGACACATTTCTCTATGGTGTTTTCTGTGATGTTGAAAGAAGACACCTAAATAGAGAAAAAAGGGAAATAGACATTCAAACAGAGCCCTGTTAAAACCACAAACGTCAAGAGGCAGCTGTGTGCATGCCCAAGGATATGTCCTCTGGGAGCAATGTGCGAGGCTTCACACCTCAGGGGAAAGATCTGTTAGTAAGATAACTCTGAGAAATCACTGTACACAAACAAGCAAGCAAGCACACTAAACAACAAGCCTCAGAAAGGGAAACAGAAATCAGAGTCCAAAGATGCTATGATATATTATCTTAGATGTCCAGTTATTAGTAAAAAAAAAATTAAGACATGTAAGGAAATAGTAAATTGTGACCCAAGCACAGGAAAAAGCAGGAAACAAAATATGCTTGCGAGAATCCTAGATGTTGGACTTAGCAGACAATGACTACCTAGTAGTTATTATAAATGTGCTCAAAGAATTAAAGGAAAACAGAGATACAATGAGGGTCTTCACTGGTGGTCCAGTGGTTAAGACTTCGCCTTCCAGTGCAGGGGGTGCGGGTTCGATCCCTGGTCGGGGAGCTAAGATCCCACATGCCTTGCAGCCAAAAAACCAAAACATAAAACAGAAGCAATATTGTAATAAATTCAGTAAAGACTTTAAAAATGGTCCACATCAAAAAAAAAAAAAAACTTTTACAAAAAGAAGATACCATGAAAATATTTTGTCAAATACACATTATCAACTAAAAATAAAAATTAATGTAAAAGAACCCAAAGCAAATTCTGCAGTTGAAATGTACAGTAATGAAATGAAAACATTGCCTAAGGGGTTCAAGAGATTGGATTAGTCTGAAGAAAGAAACAGCAAACTAAAGGTATGGGAATACTAGGAGAACAGAGAGAGAAAGGAGCAGTAAAAATATTTGAAAAGATGGCTGAAAATTGTGAAAACTATTCAATGAAAATTATTAATCTACACATTCAACCTCAGTGAAATTTAAATAGAATAAGCACAAAAGAGTCTACAACCAGACCCATCATAGTAAAAATGTTGAGAGACAAGGACAAAGATAAACTCTTGAAAGCAACAAGAGAAAACCAACTGATGCTGTAAAACAGAATCCCAGTAACCTTCATTTAGCAACAGAAGCTATGGAGGCCAGAGGCAGTGGAATGGAATATTGAAATGATGAAAGAAAAATCTGTCAACCAAGAAACTTATATCAGGCAAACTATCTTTCAAAAATGGTGAAATTCCCAAGTAAAAAATTCCAGAGAATCTATTGCTAGCAGACACACCTTACAAGAAATGCTAAAGGAAGTTTTTCCCACTGAAAGTGAATGATCTCACACAGTAATTTGAATACACAAAAAAGAAATAAAAAATAAACAGAACAAACAAAAAAACATGGCTTAGAATAATTCTATATTGCAAAAGACCATATAAATGCATATTTGTCTCTTTTCTTCTCTTAACTGATTTAAAAGGCAATTGTATAACACAATAGGTATAAAATGTACTGTTGGGCCTCTAACATATAGACGTATATAATATATTTCACAAGAGCTGTGCAAAGAAGATGGTGTGAACAAGGATGAATTTAAGTAAGAAAATGACACTAGATGGTAACTTGAGCCCATAGGAATCAAGGAAAAGAACCAAAGATTGTAAATAAGAATGCTAATATAACAAACAGTGTAAATATATACCAAACTTGCTCTAATTTTTTGTCTCTCATCTTCTTTAAAAGTTATAAAGGTTCATAAAGAAATTATAAGAACAATTTTAACAATGGCTTTAATTTTATATGTGTAACATGTAATTCAGTAGCACAAAAATGGAGATAAGAGAATAAAACTATGTGTCAGTCATGTTTCTACATTTACCTGGAATTTAATTAGTATGAATCTGTGGTTGATTCTAAAATTGACTATAGTGATTGTTACACATTCTATGAATGTATTAACAACCATTAATTACACATTTTAAATGGGCATATTGTATAGTATGTTAAATGTTTTTTTAAAAAATAGTTTAGTGAACTCCAAGCAGGATAGGATTTTTTTTAAATACTTAAAAGCAGTGGGAGGATGTTGTGAAGGAGCAAAATTGTGGCTCTTAATAGATTAGGTTTCTCCACCCCATATCATTTATTATGCTCCTAGTTTTTAATTCAGTCTGCCCTCAAGGGCTGTTCTCACTGCCTCCCTGCTCACCTAAGGATCCTTTGCTTTCTCAGATCAAATGAATCAGTTCTTCTAATTATATCTGTTGGAGAAAGACCAGAGGGCTAAAGTTTGTCTGCTGATGTTCTCCAGTTATGTGTTGCTATAGCAGACATTACTTTCACAAATGCTGTGACTTAATTACTCAACTTTTTCTGCCCAATCCAACGTGTCGTTGATTTTAGTAGTGATGCCCCATGTGGTCTTCACCTTTGTTTAGATGGCAGTGGTGATAAATTTGTGCTGCCTCAGTGATAGAGAGTATTTGAAATATTCATGAGCTCAGCGATTTCTCTAAAGCAAGACTTCCAATCTATAAATTCTGGATATGACAGGTTCCAACTTCACTTACATGCTGTGTTAGACCAATTTTTGCCCACACAAAACTTTGCGCAACAGGTGACCCAGAGTCACCAATTCTAATTATTCCTTTAGCAAAATAAAATTTTTAAAATAAATTTCAATTTTTTTCTATCATTTGACCTATATCATCATTTCTGAATACAGCAACAAAGTGAAAATCACATAAAGACTCAAATGGAAGGAGTGCAATACCAATGCTCACATTCCTGCAAATTACCTATTTCTTCCTCCCCACGTAGAAGGTCTACATGCTAAGAGAACCTGAGAGGGTACTTTATCCCAGTCTACAAATTACTTGTTGTTTTTCTCCATCACTGATGTCTACTGACATATAGTTACATGGCCTTTAAAAAAGGAATTAAAATATTCCTGGACAAGTCAAAGAATTTCTGCCTCACAGTAACATTCTGTGACTATGATGCCCATTGTTTGCAATTTGGTCTGGAAAAAAAATGTCATGTCCGGCCTCACCAGATATATCCTTATGATATGAATGTGCTTTTAATGTACACAAAACAGTTATATTTATTAAGATAAACTCTACAGGATGACTTAAATTTGCAAGAGACTTTGTATTTTATGGAGAAAGTTCTAGTTAAGGAATTTATGTGGCATCAGTTTATGGATCAGTTTTATCGCTACCTGACTATGTGGTCTTGGTCAAATCACTAACCATTTCTAAGCTACAATATAATGAAGTTTATATGGTTGCCAATGGCTCTTCCAATTCTAACGTGTACTGATTCTGAAAGTAAGACATTTCATTATAATTCTTCTTCTATAATAAAATAATGCTAATTAAAGGAGTATTACAAACAAACACAACTACATGTTAATATTTACCTTACAAAAGTGTTTTGAAACTGTTTATTTCTATAGACACGGATACAGAGCGCTTCCCAGATGCTGTTGGAAAAGGTATAATAAAGGGTGAAATCAAGACACAATCCAAGAGTTATCCTGGTAAAAACAATATTGCAAGTCTGTTCTGGCTTATTTATCTTATCTAGAGTTTATTTAAGTTTATTTAAGTTTGAATCTGATTACAGTACCTATAAGCTGTTATTACATGATGCAATGTCTTCATAAATTCCCTCCTAGAATTAGTGGAACTCCCAACAGTTATTATCAATGGATTTACATATTGTGAATTTTAGAACTCCTTCATTGAAAAAGTGATCCTCAAAATTTCAATGGTATAGTGAGCTTGGAATATGCTTGATGGAAGCATTTTAAGTGCTACTCACTTTCTTTTTCAGGCTAGTTGCAAAAGCAGAAAGGCTAGCTTATGAATGGGATTAAAAGAGAGATTTCATTGCTTACTAATTCCCTCTATATAATTAAAATACCAGGCACATTTTCAGTATCTCAGGTGAAGTTTTGTTATATAGTCTGTAGTTTATACTACTGCCACTTGTCTTGGTGTTACAGTGTTTGACACTCTGCTTCTTGATCTTTGGTGTGATAGTAAAGGAGGCAGAGAGCTTAACAGAAAAAGGAAAGAGACCATCAGCAGGAGTAACTAGCTTTCATTCACAAAACACTGGACACATAATTTGACCCCAGTCAGCAATCCTACTTAACCCCTCTTTCAATATGAATTTTTCTTTAAACTTTGCAATTTATTGCAAAGTTTACATACATAAACTTTGCATGTATTAAAACATGCATGTTTATACATACATAAACTTTGCATGTATTAAAACAAAATACATGAATGTTATTTCTCTCCTTTGACCTAGTTAGTACTTTCTAAATCCCGCCAAATGTCCAAATTTCATAAAAACTCAGATGGGATGGGATGCAGTCCCAATGCTGGTACTGCTGCAGATTTACCCATTTCCCCCTCCCCAGTTACAAGGTGTACATAGTAAGAGGACCTGATAGGCAGTTTTTCTTAGACTACAGAATATCTTGTTACTTTTCTACATCTTTGATGTCTACTTGTTTTACATAGCCTTAAAAATGGCATTAAACATTCTTGAGAGAGTCAAAGAATTTCTGCCTCGTAGTAACTTTCCGTAATGTGAGACCATGGTTTGTGTCTTGACCAGTGGGGAAAAAATGCCACGTTCCACTCATAGGTATATCCTTACAGGCAGAGAGCTTAACAGAAAAACAAGGGAAAGAGACAGTCAATAGGAAAAACAAGTGTCATCCAAAGGTGACTGTTTTATATGAATGTCCTCTTAGTGTAATCTTGGCAGTTATATCATTTACACGAACTCCCCAAGATGATTGAAGTTTGTATGGGACAGTGCATTGTGTATGAAAGGCACCGGTTAAGGAATTATGGGGCATCAGCTTGTACTCAGTTTTGCATTATCTTGGTGTGTGTTCTAAATCAAATCACAAAACATCTCTAAGCTTCAATATCATGAGGCTTATATGATTGCTAAGAGCCCTTCAAATTCTAATGTTTTATGATTGTGCAATGCAGACATTATATTATTTCTCTTCTGTAATACAAGTACTAATTAAGTTAGTACTACACACAGACACAAAGACACACATACATGTATGTTAATGGTTACCTTACAATGTGTTTTGAAATTTGTTTTCTATCTCTAGAGACTGATACAGAACGCATGAGAGATACTGTTGGAAGAGAAAAAGCAATTGATGAACTCAAGAAACATCATAAGAGTCACCCTGGTAAGAACAAGAATTTTCCAAGTCTATTATTTATGGTTTATGTCTTCTCTGGGATTTAATTAACTATGGATCATTAATGATAACAGTAACTGTATGTTAGTATTAATGGGCAATAATCTTCATGAATTTCCTCTTATAATTAAACTCTAGTATTTACTATCAATGGAAATTTAGCTGGATATTTTTTAGTTGTAATCTCATCCATTTGGAAAGTAATCCGTATAATCCAATGCTCTAATGACCTTAGAATATGCTTGGTTTAAGTATTCATAACTGTGATTCTACTCACTTTCTTGCTGGCTTAGAAAGGAATATTGCTTTGAAATTGAAAAAGCAAAAAAGCTAGTTGATGAGTGGTATAAGAAGAGGAACATAACAGTTATTTCACTGATTACCAGTTTCCTCTACATAATTAAGTTGGTGTGTAAATTTATATCTCTACTAGAGTGGAGTTCTCTAGCTGAGTTTTATTATTCACAGATTACTGCTTTAGTCCTGGAATAACAGGGTTCGATACATTTCTCTTTGTTGCAAGAAATACTGTCGTTATGAACTTTTTACAGAATTGATGCTGAAAGCTAGCATGGGAAAGTAACTAAATCCTCAGATATAAGCACCAAAATATGTGTTTTCACTGAAATTTAAGGCAAGATTTTTGAAACTTCGCTTTTGAATGCTTTATTTTATTATATTCTCGCTTTTATTCCTGTAAAAAACTAGTGTTGTAAATGAATCAAATAAATATTACTTGCTCCAACAGCTTTTAACTGGGGAAAAGCTGGTGGTGTAAAAATGAAATTGTTGGAACCAAGCAGTTAAATTTGGTGTATTACGATAAGCCATTTTTCCATGTCTGTAATTTTCAGAGTATTTTTTGGTTAGGTTCTTTCAATTAATTTTTGCTTCAGTGTTGCTTATTAATAGGAATCCTTGTCAGTTTTGAATAACAGCCTTAGACACAGCAATAAAGTGCTTTCATTTACATCCATTCAATTTAAAATGTCATGCCTTTTATCAACAAAATTAAGTTAATTAATTTATACTTACTTATTAATGGTGAGTTTATAATTAAATGCTCTAAAGAAAATTTTATATTAGCAATATAAATTCCTAAGAGAAGAGGTATTAAAAGAGAGTACAGATCAAATATAGAAATAAGATAAAATGTGGTTAGATTAAAGGTCAAAATTAAGTAAGATGGTACCTAAGAACACAGAACAAAGAAAAGGAAGAGAAAATGAAGAATTAGTTTATAGAAATTGGAGTGATAGAAAAGCAACCATTCAAATGTGGGAAGAAAAACTGCAGAAACAAAGACTAATACATGGAGTTTGGGAAGTAGTGTGCAAATAGTAATGGTGTCTATGTGATTTTTTTTTTAATTTTACTTTAGGTGAGAATTTATTTAAAAACAAAGATATGTCCACACAACATCAAACAGAGTTTTTTTACCAGCACATTGCACCAAGTAAATTCTCAACAAACGTGATCAATTTTTCACCCTTTGACAATCAAAATAAGAGATATAACAACATAAAATAAATATCTGACTACTGAGAATACTTTTTATTAGTATACTTATTAGTATGCTTTTAAAATTTTACTCTTTATAAAATATTTTAAACACCCAGAAAATATGTAACACTAACATAAAATACACAACATTCTAATGGTTCCCTATCTATGATGTTACAATCCCAATCTCTCCCTTCTCAGCTTTTATCATATGCAGTCATAAAGAATATATAATGATGCTCTATACAAATACATTCCAAAATATTTTTTGTGCCCTCTTTATTTCTTACTATTCTTCATTATGGAATTTCCCACCTTGTCTTCCTCCCCACTGCCCACATTACTGCAGGTCAGTCAAATTTATAAAAAATGTGTGTGCACGCACACGCACATACATACACACTCCTTTTTAGTAGTGATTCCCGTTAACTGCTTTTACTTCCTTTTTGGTCTCTAGAGTATATTTTTATGCCATCTCAGCAATACTTCTTAAAGTATATTTTTTAATCTAGCATTTTAGTTCTTGGAATTAGAGAGGTCATTTGGGATAGCTAGTGTCCTATACTACTGCATTCAAAATTACATTTAAATTGGAATACCAAGCTGTACCAAAATATTTTCATACAAACAATCTAGGCTTGATGCTTTCATGAAAATAAAATCAAGAATAAACATAAACATGACAGTATGGCCCCATTACCCTAACATGCCTTAAGGCTTTTATTTTTAGTAATTTGAATATCCTCCCCAGAGTCTACTCTTATTTGACAAATATGAATGGCTAGCTTAGAGTCTTGGCTTCTGGAGTAAATTGTGTCAACAATATTTTATTTTCTCAGTAACAGCCTCTCAGGCTGTGGCTTCAGTTTAATCTCTAGCCACTGATAAAATAAGATGAGGTTTATAATCTTTGTTTAAATGGGAGTGTTCTACAATAGCACATATTACTTTTATAATAAGTAGGATATATGAAAAATAAATCTTATGAACATTGATTGAATGGGGTGAGGGGAAGCCAGTGTTTCATGCATAGAGCTCTCATCTCCAAAACTATTCTTATAAATGCATCCTTCTAAATATAGTGTACAGATCAAATAAAGAAGTGAATATTCTGCTTCAAAGTAAAACAGGGTTGGGATACAGGTCGAAATTAAGGAAGATGCTAAGAATGGAAACTGTCCATCAGAGAAAAGCCATGTGTGCCACCCTCCGTATCCGTTTAAAAAAAAAGAAAAAAAGTGAGGGCTTTGCTGCTAATTAATTTCCCCATGAAGAGTAGGAAGAGCTCTTGTACATGTGCATTTGCAAATACTAAAAATGTTACTCCATCAAAATGCTATAAAAGAAGAACCTTTCTTTACGAAAGAATCTTTCTCAACCAGAAGGAAAAATGCTCTCTAAATGACTTTGAAAGAATTGGACAAATCAGGGAACTAAAGACAATGAGTGAAATTCCCTCTAGAATATTTGGCAAGAGAGAAGGAATTTTACAGTGGTGACATCAACAAGGTAGAACAGGAGTTTTCTACCATCTTCCACCCAAAGAAAATCAACTTGACAATCACCCACAGACAAGAGAGCCTTTGTGGAAGTCCAGGAGTTAAAGCAGAAAAGTTTCAGCACACTGTTGGAATAAAAAAAAATACAAGATTGGAGGCATTGAAGAGGGTAAGAAGAACAGTTTACCTGCATCACTCCTCCCCCAGAACAGCAAACCTCAGTGCCAAAAGAGCCCTTCTCCTCCCATGATTTATCCCATGGGGGGAAAGTGAGAACATGAGTGACTGCCCAGCTTCTCTAGCTGTACAGGACACTGTCAAGAGACCCATTTCTCTCTTGTCCCATCCAGAGAACTGTGTCATGAACTGCATGACTAGGAGTGGTGAGTGGCTGAGAAAACAGCAGCCAGGGCTCAGAATAGAATATATGAAAGAGATGTGGTTACTGCTAACCATGTCAAGGACTCCATTGGGAGTCCCACACATCAGCTGCTGAGAACACCTCACCTGTGAACCCCCTAAAACTGGCCCATACACATTTCCAACACTCCATGCACCTCACCCACAAACCCTCACCCTGTGATTGGCTCCCTGTGTGTGTTCCCGAAGGCAGCAAAAATGAGCTTTCACGGACAGCTAGTGAGCACCCACAGAAAGCAGGCCCAAATCTGAAGGCCTTGGAGAAACCACAAAATGGAACATACAGCACTGCCAGAGGGAAGGCAAAATGGAAGCTGGCAGCAACCAGTCTGGCATTACAGGATAGGAAGAAGGCATACAAGCCACAAAAGATAGCAAGAAGTGTAGAGTAGATGTACTCATAGGAAAGGTCTAAGAAAGCCTCAGAATCCTCAGCAGGGCTGATAGAAAGGATTTATTTCTGAAAAGCTGTCAGTAAAGCAAGGAGGAGGTGACTGCTTCTTCAAATGCAATGACATCAAGGAACATGAAAAATCAAGGAAACATGATGATGCCATGAACGAGATACAATAATATTCCAATAACCCCAAAGAAAAGGAGGTTTGAAATCTAACTGATAATTCAAAATAGCTGTTTTAGGGAAGCTTAGGGAGCTACAGGAAAATACAGGAAGACAGGTCAACAAAAGCAGGAAAACAATGCATAAATAAAATGAGAAGTTTAGCAGAGAGTAGAAATCATTAAAATCGAATCAAATTCTGGGGCTGAAGAATACAGTGAGTGAAATGAAAAATGCAATAGAGAATTTTTTTTTTTTTTTTGCGGTACACGGGCCTTTCACTGTTGTGGCCTCTCCCGTTGCAGAGCACAGGCTCCGGACGCGCAGGCCCAGCGGCCATGGCTCACGGGCCCAGCCGCTACACGGTACGTGGGATCTTCCCAGACCGGGGCACAAAGCCGTGTCCCCTGCATCGGCAGGCGGACTCTCAACCACTGCGCCACCAGGGAAGCCCAAGCTACTGTTTTGTTTTGTTTTGTTTTGTTTTTGTGGTACGCGGGCCTCTCACTGTTGTGGCCTCTCCCG
>NW_006772098.1:1994128-2002208 GCF_000442215.2 Lipotes vexillifer
GGGGATCTCCCCGGCCCAGGGCACGAACCTGGGTCCCCTGCATCGGCAGGCGGACACTCAACCACTGCGCCACCAGGGAAGCCCTGCAATAGAGAATATTAACATCATAATGGATCAAGCGGAAGAGAGAATGTGTGAAGCAGAAGGCAGTACCTTTGGAATTATACAAAGAAGAGTAAAGAAAAAAATATTTTAAAGAATGAAGTAAAACTGTGAACTATAATAAGCTAAACAATATATAAATGATTGGAGTCCCAGAAGGAGAAGATAAGGAGAAGGTGGCAGAACACTTATCTAAGGAAGTAATGGCTGAGAACTTCCCAAATCTAGGGAGAGATTTGAATGTCCAAGGTCATGAAGCTAATAAATCACCCCCAAATTTCAATTCACAACAATATCTGCCATGAAATATAATAAAACTGTCTAAAATCAAAAACAAAGATAGAATTTTTAAAGTAGCAAGAGGAAAATATTTCTCTCATACAAGTGAATCCTTATCAAGCTATTAGAAGCTTTTTCTGCAAAAACATTGCAGGCCAGGAGAGAGTAGGATGATATATTCAAAGTGTTGAAAGAAAAAAAAACTGCCTAAAAAGAATACTTTACCAGACAAAGCTGTCCTGTAGAAATGAAGGTGAGATAAGGCTCACAAACAAAGGAAAGCTGGGTGAATTCATCACCATTAGAACTGCTTTATAAGAAATACTGAAAGGAGTTTTTCAAGTGAGATGAAAGCACACTAATTAGTGATATGAAAATATGTAACACCCTAGTAAAGGTAAGTTTATAGTCAAATTTCAAATACTCTGATGCTGTAATATGGTGGCATGTTAACTGTCATAAAGGTTAAAGGACAGAAATATTAAATGGATAATGGATACACAATATAAACAAAAGGTAAATTATGACATCAGAAACATAAAAGGTGAGGAGTGATGGCACCAAGATGGTAACATAGGTCATTCCTGATGTCACTCCTCCTCACAAGAAGAATTACTAAAAACTGTTCATGGACCAGACACCACTGAAAAAATCCTAGAATGTGGGAGTGAGGCTGTAGCGCACCCCCTGCACAACAGAGACCAAGACACACCACATTAGACGGATAAGAGGAGTGGCTACACACTGACCATATTGCCCTTCCCCCAGGCTGGTGCAGCACCACACCAAGAAGTCTCCCCTCAGCCCTCATTTCCTCCAGTTTGAAAGAAGAGCCCAGCGTGGATTTCCAGCTCTGTCAGCATTGTGGGTCACTTCTTGAGAGCCCTTACTTCTTACCACAGGGATTTCGGGGTAATCTGCTGGGCTTGACTACTGGGAATCTGATTGTGACAGAGAAGGGCGAGGGGCTCGCAACAACCAGCACTGGGATCTTGGCAGACCAAGCTCTTACCTGCAGTACCCAAGCAGTAGTCCTGACCAGCAGCTTTGCTCACCTGGAGAAACAAGAGGGTGGCACAGTCTCACCAGGTGACACACTGAGATGCAGGTCTGTATGGTTTGGTTCCTCAAATGAAGAGCCTTGACAGCTCTGGAGCCCTGTCTACCCCCTCCAAGCAGGGGAGCTGAGTCCTAGCTCGATATACTGCTGAGTAGCTCCTTGCCCCACCTTACCAGGCAGATGAGTCAGAACACCTGGAAACTGTGGAGCACTTCTTGAGTAAAGAGTATGGCAGGCAAAGCTGATTGTCCATAGAGCAAGTCCAGTGGCACCATTTAACCAGGGAACTTGGGGAGCAGGTCAGCTTGAGTCAAGACTTCAAAGAGCCTTGGAGGGGTTGGAGTCAGTTTCCCTGCTTGGCACAGGCAGGGAGCTAATTAATAGCCCCCACCAACTGTTGGACAATGCTCCTGGCCCCTCTTGACCAGAAAGCCTGATCAGGAAGACCAGGGGGCCTGCTTGCAGGTGGCCCTCCCATTCTGCCCAGGCAGGGGAGCTCAATTTTGCCTCACTGCTGAGTGTAGCTCCTGGCCAGAAAGCCTGGCCAGAACGCTTGGAGGATTTGTATCCAAGCAACACTTGAGCAGAGAGTACAGCAGGCAAAGCTGATCTTCAGCAGAGCAAAGCCAGTGGCACCATTCAGCCATGAAATCTGGGGCTCGTATTGCTTGAGTCAAGACCATAAAAAAAGAGCCTTGCCAAATGATGTGACTGACAAGGGCTTAATTTCCAAAGTATACAAACAGCTCATATATCTCAATATCAAAAAAACAAGCAACCCAATCAGAAAATGGGCAGAAGACCTAAGTAAACATTTCTCCAAAGAAAACATAAAGATGGCCAACGGGCCTATGAAAAGATGCTCAACATCACTAATTATTAGAGTAATGCAAATCAAAACTACCATGAGGTATCACCTCACACCATTCAGAATGGCCATCATTAAAAAGTCCATAAATGACAAATACTGAAGAGGATGTGGAGAAAAGGGAACCCTCCTACACCATTGTTGGGAATGTAAATTGGTGCCACCACTATGAAAAACAGTATGGAGTTTCCTCAAAAAAACTAAAAATAGAGTTAGCATATGATCCAGCAATCGCACTCCTGGGCATATATTTGGACAAAACTGTAATTCAAAAAGATACATGCACCCCTACGTTCATAGCAGCACTATTCACAATAGCCAAGACATGGAAACAAACTAAATGTACATCAACAGATGAATGGATAAAGAAGATGTGGTACATATATAAAATGCAATACTACTCAGCCATAAAAAAGAATGAAATAATGCCATTTGCAGCAACATGGATGGACTTAGAGATTATCCTGCTAAGTGAAGTAAGTCAGAAAGAGAAAGACAAATACTATGTGACACCACTTATATGTGGAATCTAAAATATGACACAAATGAACCTATCTATGAAACAGAAACAGACTCACAGACATAGAGAACAGACTTGTGGTTGCCTAGGGGGAGGGGATTGGGGAGGGATGGATTGGGAATTTGGGATTAGCAGATGCAAACTATTATATATAGAATGGATAAACAACAAGGTCCTACTGTAAATCACAGGGAAACTGTATTCAGTAATCTGTGATAAACCGTAATGGAAAGGAATATAAAAAATGTATACATATATATAACTGAATCACTTTGCTGTACAGCAGAAATTAATACAACATTGTAAATCAACTTCAATAAGAAAAAAATAGCATGTCATCTACAGAGAATATCTTACAAATGGGGAAAAGATAGTCTCTTTAATAAATGGTTTTAGAAAATTGGATATCCATATGCAAGAATGAAATTGGACCTGTATCTTATATTGTTTACAATGTTTCACTCAAAATGAGTTAAATATTTAAATGTGAGCTCTAAAACCTCAATACTTCTACAGTAAAACATAGTGCAAAAAAGCTCCTTGACATTGGTCTTGGCAATGACATTTCAGACACTGCACTAAAAGCACAAGCAACAAAATCAAAAGTCAACAGCTTGGACAACATCTAATTAAAAATCTTTTACACAGCAAAAGGAACCAGTGAAAATCACAAGGCAACCTAAGGAATGGGAGAAAAGATTTGCAAACCATCTATCTGATAAGGGGTTAATATCCAAAGTATATAAGGACTCATACAACTCAATATTAGAACAAACAAACAATGTGACTATAAATGGGAAGAGGCCTGAATAGACATTTTCCCAAAGAAGATAAATGAATGGCTAATGGACACATGAAAAGGTGCTCAACATCACTAATCAAGAAAATGAAAATCAAAACCACAGTGAGATATCATCTCACACCTGTTAAAATTACTATTATCAAAAAGATAAAAGTTGGTGAGGATGTGGGGAAGAGGGAACCTTTGTGCAGTGTTGGTGAGATTTTAAGTTGATACAGCCACTATGGAAAACAGTATAGATGTTCCTCCAAAAATTAAAACTAGAACTATTGTATGATCCAGCAATTTCACTTCTGAGTACATATCTGAAGAAGTCAGGTCACTATTTAAGAAGAGATATCTGCACTCCCATATTCCCTGCAGCGTTATTCACAATAGCCAAGTCTTAGAAACAACCTAAGTGTCTGAAGACAGATGAAGAGATAAAGACAGATAATCAATCGAATATCATTCAGCTATATAAAAAAAGGAAATCCTGCCATTTGGGACAGTGTGGAACTTGAGGTCATTATATAAGTGAAATAAGTGAGACAGAAAGCATTTGTATGATATCACTCATATGTGGAATCTAAAAAAGCTGAACTCAGAAACAGAGAGTAGAATAGTGGTTACCAGGGGCTGTGGGGTGGAGGATATGGGGAGATGTTGGTTAAAGGGTACAAACCTCTAGGGAGAAGAATAACTCCTGGGATCTAATATACAGTGTGATGACAATAGTTAAAAGTTGCTAGGAGAGTACATCTTCAATGTTCTTACTACAAAATTTAAAAAGGTAATTATGTGTGGTGATGGAGGTTTTAACTAATTCTATTGTGGTAATCCTTTCATGTATCAAATAATCACATTGTACACCTTAAACTTATGCAATATTTTATGTTAATTATGTCTCAATAAATCTGAGGAAAAATGAAAATGTGGTATAGACATAGAATATTATTCAGTCTTAAAAGGTAAAGATGTCCTTCCATACACAACAACAAGGATGAACCTGAAAGGTATTAATGCTAAATGAAATAAACAGTCACAGAAGGACAAATAATGCATAATTTCACTTATATGAGATGTAAAATAGTCAAATTCACAGAAACAGAGAATAAAATGGTAGTTTCCAGGGGCTGCGGGTAGAGGGAAATGGGTAGTAGTTAAATGGGTGTAAAGTCACATTTATACTACATGAGTGATTTCTAGAGACCTTCTGAACATCATTATGTCTACAGTTAACAATACAGTCTTGTGCATGTAAAAATTGTTAGAGGGAGTGCTTCATGCTAAGTGTTCTTACCACATACACATAAAAAAGCAAGGAGACAAGAGTAGTCTTTTAGAGGCGATGGATATTTTTATTACCTCGATTATCGTGATGGCATCACAGGTGTATGCATATTTTCAAATTCATCAAAATGTGTAAATATGCGCAATTTTTGTATACTAAGTATACCTCAGTGAAGTTGGGGGAAGAAAGATGCTACCAAGGAACACAGAATAAAGAGAAGGAAGAAAAATAGGATGAAATAGTTTATAGAAACTGGAGTAACAGTAATAGATGAGTGGCCAAACTGTGGGAAGGAAACATTACAAATGCATAAAGACTAATACATGGAGTTTGAGGAGTAGTGTGTAAATATTCAGACTTCATATAATTTTTGTTTTTAAACTTTATTTTAGGTATGAGTTTATTTAAAAACAAAAATGCATTCTCATATCAAGAAGATTTCTACGCCAGGCACATTGCACCAAGTAAATATAAAACAAAAGTGATTAATTTATCACCCTTTGATGATGAAGGTAAAAAATTATATATAAAGATATAAAATACTATGTAATTACTTAGAATGGTTCTTGTGGTATGGTTTTTCATTTTACTCTTTTTGCATCTTTTCATTCAGAAACATCTTAGATAAATCCTTGCAAGCCTGAAAATGAAACAACTTTAATTTATCTGTTTTACTAGCAGAATTGTTTATTTGATCATTCTTCTATTAAAGGTCATTGACTTTTTAAGTTTTTTCACTACTAAATGTGTCCATGAATATATATTCTTAGATTTGATGTTTTTATCTCTTTCGGGTAGTGTCACAGGATTGGTAGTGTTAAAGTGTATATTAATTTTTAATATTAAAAATACTGTGAGACTGTTTTCCTAAAAGGGTGTTAACATTTTTACCAGCAATTTGGGAAAAATATACTTTTCTCTACATAACCGTCAGCCATACAGATTGGTGGGGGTTTTTTTCATTTATGCCCATCTTAGAGTTATTAAATCATATCTCAATCTTTTTTAAATTTTTTCCACAATTGTTAGTGTTATTTTACTAAATAATTACCCAAAAACTATTTAGCTTAAAGCATAACTATTCATACAGTTCACGATTTGGGAGTTAGCAATGTAGACTGCTGTGAGCTGGGCTAACTTACACATCTTTGGTCAGCTTGTGGTCAGTGGCTTCACTCACTTGTCTAGCAGTTGGCTCACTGTTATTTGGGACAATACAGGTATATAGTTGGGGTTCATCAGAAGATAGAGACCACACTAACTGTTTGAAAAGAGAGCAAGAATAAAAAACTAGTTAACTAAGTATAAAGTTGTTAGCCAAGTAGCTGAAAGTGTAAAAAGAATTCTAAGGTAACATGGAGAAAGTTTCAGGAGAAGTTTCCACTATTAGGGCTAAAGGAGACCTCTGAGTGTAGAGGATGTTACTTGGCTGATTTTTCAGGAAGAGTCTCAGATGTACTTCTGAAGAGGAGGCACTGCTAGTGTCTCGGGTGGTGAGAATTTAATAAAACTTGTTCTGCATATGTTAGAAAGAATGCAAACCATTTGTGTCATGGAAAGAACTTCTGCTCCTGGGAAAAAGAAACATTGCTGGCATGATGTTCACCAGAACTGAAAAGGGACATGAGCTCTCAGGAAGCCCATTGGTAACCAAGTGGTAGAAACAAATCCCTTGTTTCTTTTCCAAACTTGCAATCTATGTCTAGCTTGCCCTATTTGCACAGCCTAACTTGGAGCTACCTGGCAAGGCAAAAATGTAGTTTTTAGAATCCCAGATCCAGTACCACAAAGCAAAATGTAGAAGAGTGGTTTGGGAGCTAAGAGAAAATAAGCTTTTCAGGTGTCACAGGAGGTGACCTGGCTACATGTCTCTCATCTTCTAGCTGGCTGGCTTAGGGGTCTTTACATTGTAACCTCAGGTTCTTAGCACAGCATGTGGGGCAAACCTTAATGAACAAGCAATTTTGACATCTCTGCTTGCATTTGTTTGCTTTTCTTGCATTCACTAAAGTCATATACTAAGATCAGAGTTGTGTGGGAGGACATGAATACAGGTAGTCAAGGATATGTTGAGGCTGTTATCGAATCCAGTGCACCAGTGCTCCCTCTGTTTGCAAATATCCATGATCCCTACCCCTTGCATGCAAAATACACGTGCTCTTCCAAGAGCTACACAGATTCTCATTAAAATTTGGCATCAGTGCCAAAGACCACAGTCTTGTGATCTGTAATCATTTTCAGAGACAGTTCCTGTGATGTGACTTACCACAACACACACACACACACACAAACAATATAGTAGCACAGACAAGGATAGACTCCACGGTAGGCACTCCCCTACAAAAAGGTGGAAAAAAAAAAACAGAGGCATATAGCAGTCAATGATCCATAAATTTAGGTCATCTTTTCCATTATTTGATTATATGTTAATTATAATTTTCTCAGTAAAACTATGCATTCAAAAACCAGGATGTTGGGAGATCCCAGGAGGGAATGCAGACTAGGACATACAGAACTGACTTCACTGCAAATTTATGACAGGTGACATCATCATCATGATGGCATAAGATACCCCTCCTAAACTCTCCTCTTCTCAACAACAAAAATTTGATATCCATCCATGAACAAAAGTGACTTTGTGGGAGTTTGGGATCCAGCATCATACGCCAAGGGACCCAGAGTTTCATCCACCTGTGCATCAAATAATAGGAAGATAAACCTCCATCCTGACTGTGGACTCTTCAGTAGCTTATGAACTTGTTCCAGCCCCTCTTGGCCATGGTCCAGAAGCATCTGGATAACCTCGACTTGGGCAGTCACCACAGACAAGAGAGACTTTATGGAAGTCTGGGTTTCTAGAGAAGTTCCAGCACTCCAGTGGAGTGAAAGATAAGAATTTGGACACATTAGAGTGGATAAGAGGAACAGTTTGATTTTGCCCACCTTCCCCAAGGTGACACAGCTAGGGCCAAGCAAGGCCATCCTGTGAGGGGGGTGAGAGGTGGGGTGGGAGGAAGAGTAGGTGAATGAACACCAGGCTTCCCCAGCTGTCCAGGACACTGCCAAAGAGACTCATTTCTCTCCTGCAGCATCCAGAGTACTAAATTTGGGGTGAGAAGAGTTCAGGAGAGAGGCACATAACATTTTGGGGGAGCATTAAAGGGATTCGGTTCCTG
>NW_006772098.1:2002528-2030739 GCF_000442215.2 Lipotes vexillifer
CCTGCTGACTATGCTGTGAACTCCATCAGAAAGCCCACCCATGAACTTCTGGCAAAGCCTCACCTGCAGATCCCCCTGGCTAGCCTGTGGCACCCCAAGCGACAGGCATGCCTCACCCACTTTCCCTCACACTGCAGCCAGTTCCCTGTGGATGATCCTGAGGGTGGTGGCAGAACAAGCTTTGTTGGACAGCTAGGGAGCACTTGGAGAAAGCAGGCCGGAGTCTGTGGACCAGAGAGAAACCAGAAACTTGAGCAGTAGCACCACTTTAGGGAAACAAAAGGGTGGCAGTCAGCATTGGGGCTGATGCGTTGCAGAATCCAAAGTTATACAAGCTTAAGAATTCTGCCACAAGAGGGAGCAAGAAGTGTGAGTAGTTGTATCCACTCAAGGTCTGAGAAAGCCTCAGAGTTCGTAACAGTGCTGATGGAAGGTATTTCTTCCCTGAAGGCAGTAGTAACAACTGGAAGAAGTGACTGCTACTTCAACTGTGAAGACAGCACACAAAACCCCAAGCAACACGAAAACTCAAGGCAGCATGATACTACCAAAGGATCACAATAATCTTCCAGAAACCAACCCCAAAGACATGGAGGTCTGCAATTTACCCAATAAAGAATTCAAAATAGCTGTTTTATTTTGTATGTGTTAATAATTATATATGATATTATTAATCTATAAAATATGCAATATTCATATATATGTATACACATACAAACACAATGGAATACTCTTCATTCCAGTGAATGTATATCTTTATTTAGATTTCTTTAATTTCCCTGAGCAATGTCTTGTAACTTGTAAAAGCTGTGCCCCTCTGTTAAATTTATTACTATTTTATTATTTCTGATGCTATTGCAAATAAAATTATTTGCCTAATATCGTTTTTGGATTATTCAATGCTCTTATATAGAAATAAAATTGAGTTTTATTTTATATGTCCAGCAGTACAGTTTTATGCAGTGGTCTTTTTTAGTCAGTTAATTGAAGAAAAGAGAAAAATGTATATTGTCATTTATATTTACCTATATAATTACCTTTAAGGTGCTTTTTTATTTCTTCATGTGGATTTGAGTTACCATCTGGGTGTCATTTTGTTTCAGCCTGAGGTTTTCCCTTTAGCATTTCTTTTAAGACATGGCTGGTAGTATAAGATCAATATCTCTTAATTTTTTTTTTTAATTTAGGAATATCTTTGTTTCATCTTTATTTTTGAATGATAGTTTCTCTGGGTATAAAATTCTTGGTTGTGAATTTTTGCTTTCAGCACTTTGAAAACAGAATCCCCCTGCCTTCTCTCCTCTAGTCCTCATACTTCCCCAGCCCTAGGCAACCACTAATCTAATTTCTGTCTCTATAAAATTTGCCTATACTGGACATTTCATAGAAATGGAATCTTATGAGTTCTTTTGTGATTTGCTTCTTTTACTTAGCCCTGATCTCCAAACTAGTCTTCTAAATATACATCTTTATTATTTTAATTAAATTAGTGATCTCAAAAAATTAATGTTCATCATTTTAATTTATTTAATTTTATTTTTATTGGCAACTAACTTAATGTGTGAGTATTAAAAATAAAAATAGTTATAAGTGTGATCCATCTTACAGCTAACTTATTTTCTAAATATTTCTGGAAGAACCTTATAAGTACTTTTCATCCCATGTGACTGAACGTCCAAATCATAGAGCATCTAGGGCTGGGTCAAGTGTTTATAAAACCTTCCACTTTCCTTCATTGAATAAAGAACATTCAGGTAATTTGTAATATTTTTAGTGTACAATGTGATGTTTTCAATGAATAAAGATTTAATTATATGGAAGTTACCAGATTGTACTAGCCGTAGTCATATAACCAGTTTAGCAAAACATAAGTGAAAGTAAATTCTGAATTAAGCTCATCTAACATACATGCATGCTTAGTGGATGAGTGGTGTCTCTGGCATGGCTCTTCCTTCCCCACCACCACTAAATTGGAACTCGAGTTTTTTCTCAACATTCCTTTCTTACACACTATTATAGATCCTGCAGATGACTGAGATAAACCCATCTTATAATCCTCTTCCTTATATTTATATATACCTCTTTTGTCCAATCCCAGGCAAGGTCAATAGAAAGAGTCAGCATGAGGGTAAGTATGAAGGAAAATAAATGTTATATTCATTTTCTTCCTTTCCTTTCATTATCATCTCCCAACCATCTAATCCACTAATAAGACCCTGTTTCTTATCCATTGCTCCAGTGGTGTTATATAATCATGCATTATTTCTCTGCAAGATACATGTTGTGGAAATTAAACACATTAATGTAATTTTATCTACTAACTTTGAGAAACTACCATCTAAATATTGCACATTCTGCATTTTATTTTAATGTATTTTTCTCTAAGTGAGCATACTGAAACTTTTCATTATTACATACTTTTATTTTTAACAGTGTTCAAAATATGTATCTTTAAAATAGCATTTCTGTACCATCTCTCCCTCCATTCTAGCACTAGATTTTTCACTGTAGGAATACAAACTTCTTTTTTTGTTAAATAAATATATGCTTTATTTAAGATAAAGATATGTAGAGATAAAAACTTTACTTGAGAATTTATTGATTTGATTGCTTAAGTATTTTTTATTGACATACTATTTAAAAAGCTAACATTTTTATATACTTTTTTAGTTATTTTTCTTGATTTGCACACTTATTGTTTATGTTTATAAATATCAAATACCCAGCAAGGAAAAATCAAAGAGAAAATATTTGTGTTAGTAAAGCTGCTTTATCTAAATTATTAAAAAATACATACAGAAGCTGTACTTTAGAAGTGGATTAATGAGATTTATTTTAACTTTTTATAAGTTTAAATGAGGTTATTTCTAGAATAATTTAGTGACACTATTATTTTTTAGGGCATCGAAAAAATTTGACCTCAAACAAAAAGAAAGGTGAACTTGATACTCTGCCTGCTGTGATCGCTACAGCTAGAAAACGTATCTATAAAGGTAAAATAATCCATGCTATACAAAGATATATGAAATAAAACCTTATACTATGTTTCCAATGACTCCATTTACCAATCACCTCAAACCTACGGGCCCTCTCCTCCTGACAAACTATTAGGAGCAAAGCCAAGTATATTTTTCCAAACATTTTTTCGTATACACACAGATACACACACAGAGAACATATATGTTCTGTACAATAAGAGGATCATATGCATTGATTGTCCTCACCTCTGATCCAAGTAAATTTTTTCTTAACATCTTTATTGGAGTATAATTGCTTTGCAATGTTGTGTTAGTTTCTGCTGTATAACAAAGTGAATCAGCTATATGCATACCTATATCCCTATATCCCCCCTCTCTTGTGTCTCCCTCCCACCCTCCCAATCCCACCCTTTGTGGTGGTCACAAAGCACCAAGCTGTTCTCCCTGTGTGATGCAGCTGCTTCCCACTAGCTATCTATTTTACATTTGGTAGTGTATACATGTCAGTGCTACTCTCTCACTTTGATCCAGCTTACCCTTCCACCTCCCCGTGTCCTCAAGTCCTTTCTTTACATCTGCATCTTTATTCCTGTCCTGCCCCTAAGTTCATCAGAACTTTTTTTTTTTTTAGTTTCCATATATATGCGTTAGCATACGGTATTTGTTTTTCACTTTCTGACTTACTTCATTCTGTATGACAGACTCTAGGTCCATCCACCTCACTGCAAATAACTCAATTTTGTTTCTTTTTATGGCTGAATAATATTCCATTGTATATATGTGTCACATCTTCTTTATCCATTCATCTGTCAATGGACACTTAGGTTGCTTCCATATCCTGGCTATTGTAAATAGTGCTGCAATGAACATTGTGGTACATGACCCTTTTTGAATTATGGTTTTCTCAGGGTATATGCCCAGTAGTGGGATTACTAGGTCATATGGTAGTGCTATTTTTAGTTTTTTAAGGAACCTCCATACTGTTCTCCATAGTGGCTGTATCAATTTACATTCCCACCAACAGTGCAAGAGGGTTTCCTTTTCTCCACACCCTCTCCAGCATTTATTGTTTGTAGATTTTTTGATGATAGCCATTCTGACCAGTGTTAGGTTACCTCATTGTAGTTTTGATTTGCATTTCTCTAATGACTAGTGATGTTGAGCATCCTTTCATGTGTTTGTTGGCCATCTGTATATCTTCTTTGGGGAAATGTCTATTTAGGTCTTCTGCCCATTTTTAGATTGGGTTGTTTGCTTTTTTTGATATTGACCTGCATGAGCTGCTTGTAAATTTTGGAGATTAATCCTTTGTCAGTTGCTTCATTTGCAAATATTTTCTCCCATTCTGAGGGTTGTCTTTTTGTCTTGTTTATGGTTTCCTTTTCTGTGCAAAAGCTTTTAAGTTTCATTAGGTCCCATTTGTTTCTTTTCATTTTTATTTCCATTTCTCTAGGAGGTGGGTCACCTTGCTGTGATTTATGTCATGGAGTGTTCTGCCTATGTTTTCCTCTAAGAGTTTTATCGTGCCTGGCCTTACGTTTAGGTCTTTAATCCATTTTGAGTTTATTTTTTTGTATGGTATTAGGAAGTGTTCTAATTTTATTCTTTTACATGTAGCTGTCCAGTTTTCCCAGCACCATTAATTGAAGAGGCTGTCTTTTCTCATTGTATACTCTTGCTTCCTTTATCAACAGTAAGGTGACCATATGTGCATGGGTTTACCTCTGGGCTTTCTATCCTGTTCCATTGATCTATATTTCTGTTTTTGTGCCAGTACCATACTGTCTTGATTACTGTAGCATTGTAGTATAGTCTGAAGTCAGGGAGCCTGATTTCCTCCAGCTCCGTTTTTCTTTCTCAAGTTTGCTTTGGCTCTTTGGGGTCTGTTGTGTTTCCATACAAATTGTGAAATTTTTTGATCCAAGTAACTTGATATAGATTTTTTTTATTTCTCACACCTTTAAGTTGCTGCATATTTTATCATATGAATGTGCTATAACTTATTTAACCATTCCTCTATTGAAAGACATTTCCATTTCTTTTACTGAAGTATAGTTGATTTGCAATACTGTGTTAGTTTCAGGTGTGCAGCATAGTCATTCAGTATTTTTGCAGATTATACTGCACTATAGGTTAATACAAGATAATGAAAATTATCTGTGCTATATAGTATATCCTGCTTCTTATCTATTTTATATATAGTAGTTAGTATCTGTTCATCCCATACCCCTAATTTGTCCCTCCCCCACTTCTCTCTCCCCTTTGATAACCACAAGTTTGTTTTCTATATCTGTGAGTCTGTTTCTGTTTTGTAAATGTCTATTCATTTGTATTATTTTCAGATGCCACATATAAGTGATATCATATATCATTTTTACCCTGATTTATTTCACTAAGCATAATATTCTATAAGTCCCTCCATGTTGCTGCAAATGGTAGTATTCTTTTTTTTTCACACACACTGTATTTTATTTTTACAAAAGATAAATAAACTGACACCAAGCTTTGTAAATGGATGACCACAACAAAAGCAACAATGATTGCAATAACCAAACACGAAACACACTCATACTATGTCATAATATTGACATTCAGTCCAGTAATCCTCCACTGTAACAGCTCCTTTACTTTGCTGTGAAAATTGATTCGTATATTTTTTGCCTCTGAGTGCTTCTGGGATTTTCTTTTATTTTTTAATTCAAACAGAAAGTCACAAAAATTATAATCATCCTCATCAGTTCACTCAGTCCCATGTAATTTTTTTCATCTTGATCTTTTGTTAGCACTTTCATGAATTCATCAGTTTTCCATTAGAGTTCTGAAAATGCTTATTCATTCAGTTCAGCAGTATAGTCAGTTACCAGAAACCTGTACTTGTCAGAGTCTTTTCCACGAATTCCTTGAAGATGAAACCCTTTTATAGGAACGTTTTTGCGAAAGCATCAGAGTACACCCAGAACTGTATGTAAATAGCAAAAGACTTAAAAATGACCACGGTTAAAGATTTGATGAAAGTTCATAATAATGCAATTGACAAGGAAATTTAGTGATTTCTGAGGTATACATTTTCAAATAATAACTAGAATTATGACTTATAACATTATAACAGAACATATAAGATTTTTAGAAATTTCGTGTAATGTCTGAAACATTTATATTAACATATTTCCATACCAATAACCCAAAGAAAGTTTAGTGTTATTTGGGTTTTGTTTGTTTGTTTATACTGCAGGTTCTTATTAGTCAACAGTTTTATACACATCAGCATATACATGTCAATCCCAATCGCTCAATTCAGCACACCACCATCCCCACCCCACCACGGTTTTCCCCCCTTGGTGTCCATACAGTTGTTCTCTACATCTGTGTCTCAACTTCTGCCCTGCAAACCAGTTCATCTGTACCATTTTTCTAGATTCCACATATTTGCATTAATATACGATATTTGTTTTTCTCTTTGTGACTTACTTCACTCTGTTTGACAGTCTCTAGATCCATCCACGTCTCAACAAATGACTCAATTTCGTTCCATTTTATGGCTGAGTAATATTCCATTGTATATATGTACCACAACTTCTTTATCCATTTGTCTGTCGATGGGCATTTAGGTTGCTTCCATGACCTGGCTATTGTAGATAGTGCTGCAATGAACGTTGGGGTGCGTGTTTTTTTTTTTTTTTTTTTTTTTGTGGTACACGGGCCTCTCACTGCTGCGGCCTCTCCCGCTGTGGAGCACAGGCTCCGGACGCTCAGGCCTAGCGGGCATGGTTCATGGGCCCAGCCACTCCGCAGCACGTGGGATCTTCCCAGACCGGGGCACAGACCCGCGTCCCCTGCATCAGCAGGCGGACTCCCAACCATTGTACCACCGGAAGCCCGCATGTGTCTTTTTGAATTATGGTTTTCTCTGGGTATATGCCCAGTAGTGGGATTGCTGGATCATATGATAATTCTATTTTTCGTTTTTTAAGGAACCTCCATACTGTTCTCCATAGAGGCTGTATCAATTTACATTCCCACCAACAGTGCAAGAGGGTTCCCTTTTCTCCACACCCTCCGCAGCATTTGTTGTTTGTCGATTTTCTGTTGATGCTCATTCTAACTGGTATGAGGTGATACCTCATTGTAGTTTTGATTTGCATTTCTCTAATAATTAGTGATGTTGAGCAGCTTTTCATGTGCTTCTTGGCCCTCTGTATGTCTTCTTTGGAGAAATGTCTATTTCGGTCTTCTGCCCATTTTTGGATTAGGTTGTTTCTTTAATATTGAGCTGCATGAGCTGTTTATATATTTTGGAGGTTAATCCTTTGTCCGTTGATTCATTTGCGAATATTTTCTCCCATTCTGAGGGTTGTCTTTTCATCTTGTTTATGGTTTCCTTTGCTGTGCAAAAGCTTTGAAGTTTCATTAGGTCCCATTTGTTTATTTTTGTTTTTATTTCCATTACTCTAGGAGTTGGATCAAAAAAGATCTTGCTGTGATTTATGTCAAAGAGTGTTCTTCCTGTGTTTTCCTCTAAGAGTTTTATAGTGTCCGGTCTTACATTTAGGTCTCGAATCCATTTTGAGTTTATTTTTGTGTATGGTGTTAGGGAGTGTTCTAATTTCATTCTTTTACATGTAGCTGTCCAGTTTTCCCAGCACCACTTACTGAAGAGACTGTCTTTTCTCCATTGTATATCTTTGCCTCCTTTGTCATAGATTAATTGACCATAGGTGCATGGGTTTATCTCTGGGCTTTCTATCTTGTTTCATTGATCTGTGTTTCTGTTTTTGTGCCAGTACCATATTGCCTTGATTACTGTAGCTTTGTAGTATAGTCTGAAGTCAGGGACTCTTGATTCCTCCAGCTCCATCTTTTTCCCTCAAGACTGCTTTGGCCATTCGGGATCTTTTGTGTCTCCATACAAATTTTGAGATAATTTGTTCTAGTTCCGTAAAAAATGCCATTGGTAATTTGATAGGGATTGCATTGAATCTGTAGATTGCTTGGGGTAGTATAGTCATTTTCACAATATTGATTCTTCTGATCCAAGAACATGGTATGTCTCTCCATCTGTTGGTATCATCTTTAATTTCTTTCATCAGTGTCTTATAGTTTTCTTTATACAGGTCTTTTGTTTTCCTAGATAGGTTTATTCCTAGGTATTTTATTCTTTTTGTTGCAATGGTAAATGGGAGTGTTTCCTTGATTTCTCTTTCCTATTTTTCATCATTAGTGTTTAGGGATGCAAGAGATTTCTGTGCATTAATTTTGTATCCTGCAACTTTACCAAATTCATTGATTAGCTCTAGTAGTTTTCTGGTGGCATTTTTAGGATTCTCTATGTATAGTATCCTGTCATCTGCAAACAGTGAAAGTTTTACTTCTTCTTTTCCAATTTGTATTCGTTTTATTTCTTTTTCTTCTCTGATTGCCGTGGCTAGGACTTCCAAAACTATGTTGAATAATAGTGGTGAGAGTGGGCATCCTTGTCTCATTCCTGATCTTAGATGAAATGCTTTCAGTTTTTCACCATTGAGAATGATGTTTGCTGTGGGTTTGTCATATATGGCCTTTATTATGTTGAGGTAGGTTCCCTCTATGCCCACTTTCTGGAGAGTTTTTATCATAAATGGGTGTTGAATTTTGGCAGAAGCTATTTCTGCATCTATTGAGATGATCATATGGTTTTTATTCTTCAGTTTGTTAATATGGTGTATCACATTGATTGATTTGCATATATTGAAGAATCCTTGCATCCCTGGGATAAATCCGACTTAATCATGGTATATGATCCTTTTAATATGTTGTTGGATTCTGTTTGGTAGTATTTTGTTGAGGATTTTTGCATCTATATTCATAAGTGATATTGATCTGTAATTTTCCTTTTTTGTAGTATTTTTGTCTGGTTTTCGTATCAGGGTGATGGTGGCCTCATAGAATGAGTTTGGGAGTGTTCCTTCCTCTGCAATTTTTTGGAAGAGTTTGAGAAGGATGGGTGTTAGCTCTTCTCTAAATGTTTGATAGAATTCACCTGTGAAGCCATCTGGTCCTGGACTTTTCTTTGTTGGAAGATTTTTAATCATAGTTTCAATTTCATTACTTGGGATTGGTCTGTTGATATTTTCTGTTTCTTCCTGGTTCAGTCTTGGAAGGTTATACCTTTCTAAGAATTTGTCCATTTCTTCCAGGTTGTCCATTTTATTGGCATAGAGTAGCTTATAGTAGTCTCTTAGGGTGCTTTGTATTTCTGTGGTGTCTGTTGTAACTTCTCTTTTTTCATTTCTGATTTTATTGATTTGAGTCCTCTCCCTCTTTTTCTTGATGAGTCTGGCTAATGGTTTATCAACTTTGTTTATCTTCTCAAAGACCCATCTTTTACTTTTATTGATCTTTGCTATTGTTTTCTTAGTTTCTATTTCATTTATTTCTGCTCTGATCTTTATGATTTCTTTCCTTCTGCTAACTTTGGATTTTGTTTGTTCTTCTGTCTCTAGTTCCTTCAGGTGTAAAGTTAGATTGTTTACTTGAGATTTTTCTTGTTTCTTGAGGTAGGCTTGTATACCTATAAACTTCCCTCTTAGAACTGCTTTTGCTGCATCCCGTAGGTTTTGGATCGTTGTGTTTTCATTGTCATTTGTCTCTAGGTATTTTTTGATTTCCTCTTTGATTTCTTCAGTGATGTCTTGGTTATTTAGTAACGTATTGTTTAGCCTCCATGTGTTTGTGTTTTTTATGTTTTTTTCCCTGCAATTCATTTCTAATCTCATAGCGTTGTGGTCAGAAAAGATGCTTGATATGATTTCAATTTTCTTAAACTTACTGAGGCTTGATTTGTGACCCAAGATGTGATCTATCCTGGAGAATGTTCTGTGCACATTTGAGAAGAAAGTGTAATCTGCTGTTTTGGGATGGAATGTCCTATAAATATCAATTAAATCTATCTGGTCTGTTGTGTCATTTAAAGCTTGTGTTTCCTTATTTATTTTCATTTTGGATGATCTGTCCATTGGTGTAAGTGAGGTGTTGAAGTCCCCCACTATTACTGTTTTACTGTTGATTTCCTCTTTTATAGCTGTTAGCAGTTGCCTTATGTAATGAGGTTCTCCTATGTTGGGTGCATATATATTTATAATTGTTATATCTTCTTCTTGGATTGATTCCCTTGATCATTATGTAGTATCCTTCCTTGTCTCTTGTAACATTCTTTATTTTAAAGTCTACTTTATCTGATATGAGTTTAGCTACTCCAGCTTTCTTTTGATTTCTATTTGCATGGAACCTCTTTTTCCATCCCCTCACTTTCAGTCTGTATGTGTCCCTAGGTCTGAAGGGGGTCTCTTGAAGACAGCGTATGTATGGATCTTGTTTTTATATCCATTCAGCAAGCCTGTGTCTTTTGGTTGGAGCATTTAATCCATTCACGGTTAAGGTAATTATTGATATGTATGTTCCTATGACCATTTTCTTAATTGTTTTGGGTTTGCTTTTGTAGATCCTTTTCTTCTCTTGTGTTTCCCACTTAGAGAAGTTCCTTTAGTATTTTTTGTAGAGCTGCTTTGGTGGTGCTGAATTCTCTTAGCCTTTGCTTGTCTGTAAAGATTTTGATTTCTCCATCAAATCTGAATGAGATCCTTGCCGGGTAGAGTAATCTTGGTTGTAGTTTCTTTCCTTTCATCTCTTTAAGTATATCACGCCACTCCCTTCTGGCTTGTAGAGCTTCTGCTGAGAAATCAGTGTTAACCTTATGGGAGTTCCCTTGTATGTTATGTGTCATTTTTCCCTTGCTGCTTTCAATAATTTTTCTTTGTCTTTAATTTTTGCCAATTTGATTGCTATGTGTCTTGGCGTGTTTCTTGGGTTTATCCTGTATGGGACTCGCTGCACTTCCTGGACTTGCGTGGCTATTTCCTTTCCCATGTTAGGGAAGTTTTCGACTATAATCTCTTCAAATATTTTCTCTGGTCCTTTCTCTCTCTCTTCTCCTTCTGGGACCCCTATAAGGTGAATGTTGTTGCATTTAATGTTGTCCCAGAGGGCTCTTAGGCTGTCTTCCTTTCTTTGCATTCTTTTTTCTTTATTCTGTTCCACAGCAGTGAATTCCACCATTCTGTCTTTCAGGTCACTTATCCTTTCTTCTGCCTCAGTTATTCTGCTATTGATTCCTTCTAGTGTAGTTTTCATTTCAGTTATTTTATTGTTCATCTCTGTTTGTTTTTTAATTCTTCTAGGTCTTTGTTAAACGTTTCTTGCATCTTCTCCATCTTTGCCTCCATTGTTTTTCCAAGGTCCTGGATCATCTTCACTATCATTATTCTGAATTCTTTTTCTGGAAGGTTGCCTATCTCCACTTCATTTAGTTGTTTTTCTCGGGTTTCATCTTGTTCCTTTATCTGGTACATAGCCCTCTGCCTTTTCATCTTGTCTATCTTTCTGTGAATGTGGTTTTTCTTCCACAGGCTGCAGGATTGTTGTTCTTCTTGCTTCTGGTCTCTGCCCTCTGGTGGATGAGTCTATCTAAGAGGCTTGATGGGAGGGACTGGTGGTGGGTAGAGCTGACTGTTGCTGTGGTGGGCAGAGCTCAGTAAAACTTTAATCCACTTGACTGTTGATGGGTGGGGCTGGGTTCCCTCCCTGTTGGTTGTTTGGCCTAAGGCAACCCAACACTGGAGCCTACCTTGGCTCTTTGGTGGGGCTAATCACAGACTCTGGGAGGGCTCACGCCAAGGACTACTTCCCCAAACTTCTGCTGCCAGTGTCCTTGTCCCCACGGTGAGCCACAGTCCCCCTGCCCCCGCCTCTGCAGGATACCCTCCAACACTAACAGGTTGGTCAGGTTCAGTCTCCCCTGGGGTCACTGCTCCTTCCCCTGGGTCCCCATGTGCACACTACTTTGTGTGTGCCTTCCAAGAGTGGAGTCTCTGTTTCCCCCAGTCCTGTCGAAGTCCTGCAGTCAATTCCCACTAGGCTTCAAAGTCTGATTCTCTAGGAATTCCTCCTCCCATTTCTGGACCCCCAGGTTGGGAAGCCTGACGTGGGGCTCAGAACCTTCACTCCAGTGGGTGGACTTCTGTGGTATAAGTGTTCTCCAGTCTGTGAGTCACCCACCCAGCAGTTATGGGATTTGATTTTACTGTGATTGGGCCCCTCCTACCATCTCATTGTGGCTTCTCCTTTTTCTTTGGATGTGGGGTATCTTTTTTGGTGAGTTCCAGTGTCTTCCTGTCGATGATTGTCCAGCAACTAGTTGTGATTCTGGTGTTCTCACAAGAGGGAGTGAGACAGTAGTATTCTTTTTATGACTAATATTCCACTGTATATATACCCACCAGGTGTACTTAATCCATTCATCTGTTGATGGGTACATGGGTTGCTCCTGTGTCTTGGCTATTGTAAATCGTGCTGCTATGAATATTGGAGCACATGTATCTTTTCAAATTAGTGTTTTCACTTTTTTCCGAATATATACCCAGGAGAGGAATTGCTGTATCATACGATAGTTCCATTTTCAGTCTTTTTCCGGAACCTCCATACTGTTTTCCATAGTGGCTGCACCAATTTACATTCCCACCAACAGTGTACGATAGTTCCTTTTTCTCCACATCCTTGCCAACATTTGTTATTTGTAGACTTTTTTGATGTTAGCCTTTCTGACAGGTGTGAGGTAATTTGTGTTTTTGATTTGCATTTCTCTAATAATTAGTGAGGCTGAGCATCTTTTCATGGCTTTGTGTGGACATTTTCACAATATTAATTCTTCCAATTCAAGAACACAGGCTATCTTTCCATTTATTTGTGTCTTCTTTAATTCTTTTCCTCATTGTCTTATAATTTTCAAGGTAAAGTGTTTTTGCTTAAATTTATTCTTAAGTATTTTTTTCATGCTGTTGTAAAATGGATTTTTTTAATTTTCTCTTTCAGATGTTTCACTGTTAGTATATAGAAATTCAACTGATTTTTGTATGTTGATTTTGTATCCTGCAACTCTATTGAATTCATTTGTTAGTTCTAACTTTTTTTGTGGAGTCTTTTGGATTTTCTATATATAAAATCATGTCATCTGAAAACAACTACATTTTACTTCTTCCTTTCTGATGTGGATGTGTTTTATTTCTATTTTTTCTCTAATTGCTGTGGCTAGAACTTACAGTATTATTTTGAGTAGAAATGGTGAGAGTTGGCATCCTTGTCTTGTTCCTGATGTTGGATGAAAAAGGTTTTAACTTATCACCATTGAGTATGTTAGCTGTGAGCTTGTCATATATGGCCTTTATTAGGTATATTCCTTATATACCTAACTTGTTGAAACCTTTTATCATGAATGGGTGTTGAAATTTGTTAAATTTTTTCTTCATCTATTGAATTCATTATACGATTTTTATCCTTAATTTTGTTAATGGGGCATATCACATTTATTGATTTGCTATATTAAATCATCCTTGCATCCCAGGGGTGAATCCCACTTGATCGTGGCTTATGATCCTTTAAATGTTCTCTTGAGTTCTATTTGCTAGTATTTTGTTAAGAATTTTTGCATGTATGGTCATCAGGGATTGGCCTATAATTTTCTTTTCTTATAGTGTTCTTGTCTGGCGCTAGAGTCTGAGGTGTGGGCATGTACACATCTCCTGTGGAATTGAGGTCTAGGTCTCTGCAGTTTGCTGCAGTGACTTGGGGAGAGAGGGGGACTCAGCTACAGCATGGGCCCTGGGATGACAGGGTGCAGTAGTGGCTTGGGCCCAGGGAGCAGGGTGCAGTAGCAACATGGCATGGGGATGGTGTGTCAAAGCCCCAACTCTGGCCCAGGGAGGCAGTCACAGAGCAGCAGCAGTGCATCCAGCTGATAACCAATTAAAGTCAAGTGGGTCCAGATAATGGCTACAGAGGGTGGAGTACAGAGCAGCAGCAGCTTGGCCTGGTAATGGTGAGTCAAAGCCACAACCTAGGACCTGGGGTGAGGCTCAGAGCAGTGGCAGCTCATCTGGTTCCATAGGCAGTAAGGCGCTATGGCTTCCCAATCTCAGAGAATGGGGCACAGCAGCAACTGGGTCCTGGTGACAGGTCTTACTACCATGACAGCTCTAACCCTGGGGAGTAATGGGGGAGGGGTGTGGTAGCGGGGGAACTCCAGGCAGCTCCATCAGCTTGGGATTAGCCCTGGTGCATATGTGGGAGTTCCCCATGGCAGTGAGGCTTGCTGGGGTTCTCCTCTCCTTTTCCTCATGGGGTGAAATTCCTCTGAGGGGATCCCTCCTAGCTGGCCTGGGCTAGAAGATGAGGTGACTCAGGTAAAATGCTTCCTGCATTTTTCTACGCAGCCATCCTTGGATTTTGAGCTCCTCCGGATTTCTGCTGCTTTTTCTTTGTAGTACAGAGCTCTCCTAGAGCTATTTTCATTGGTTTGCAGTTGTTCGTTTATTATTTTGCTTGTTTGTGAAGGAGACAAGCATTGGGACCTCCTAGCCCTCTAACTTGCTGACATCACCTCTATCATTATTTATTCAAAGAAATTATGCATATTTTTTGTCCCTTTACTTTTTAAAGCATAATAATATATCTTGAAAATATTTCCACATCAGCATATCCAAATCAACCAAATTCTTTTTAAGTCCTTTATATCTGAGCATACCACAAGTATGTTATTATTGGCAGTAAAAGTATATTACTTAACTAGGCCTCTGTTAAATGGGCACTTTGGTTGTTTCCAGTTTTCTTTTTATAACAATGTTGCAACATACATCATTGAGGTCAGTAGATATTTTATAATACAATCTTGACTCCATCAGTTCAGAGATATGAGTCTTCCACCTAAAAGGAATTGCCACTGTTTCTTCCCTGAAACTGATTTCTTTTGATTCCTTTCTTTTGCAGCTCAGAAATTGACTTATTTAAAACTGACTGATTTTTTGAAAAGCATAGATATATTAAGCATATACATTTTATGTATTCCAAAAAGCAGTATTCTAGTGAACTTGAACTTTTTGAAGTCCTCTATCAATGCTTCTCAAAGTGCGGTCCCTGGACTGGCAGCCTGGGCATTAACTAGGAACTTACTAGAAATACATATTCTTGGACCCCACCCCAGAACTACTGAAATAGAAGCTGTGGGGTTCAAGGCCACTAATTTGTGTAACAGGTTCTCTGGGTATTCTGATGCAGGCTATAATTGGAGAAACATTTCTATAGAAACATAGGTAGGTAGATTTATGTACTCTTTTCCATTTCCATTGTTAATATTTGTATATAATATTCTGTTTTTCATGCTGTCACATACAATAAAAATTATATCAACTATAATGAAATTTAATAGAACTATTTTTTTAATCACACAATAATTTTCCTTTAAAGTGCCATATACTGCTACCCGAAAATCTCTACCCCACCCATACTTTTGAGAATAAATTAATTCTGGGCAAAATAAATAACATGAGCAAATTCGTCAAGACAGCAATGAAATTGCAAGAGTAGAAGCCTTATGAAAATAACACTGCCTTGAGTGGATGCTGCTTATTGAACAATAATGAGAAAGATCCTGAATAAACAGGGTAGACCCAGATCATGGAGGGTGAGTTTGAATGGCTTTTCCTTTTACCTAAGTTTGAAAAAGTTACAGTTGTCTTTTATTGAATAAATTACAAATGATAAAAATGTTCACCTGATTCAAAATAGCAATGTTTAAACACTGCACAACCAATTTCAAAAAGGAAAGGAAATCAACGTAAATGCCCCATGACAATAACCTAATTGATATGTGTTGGGGCATATTCTGTGGAATTTGTAATTAGACAAAATACAAGTGATAAGAATTTTAAATACATGAACCTTGCCAACCAATGTTAATAATATTGTTGTTAACAATCTTATTATTATAATAGTGTATAATATTGTATACATATGTTTATAATAATGTATAATATTGTATACATATATGTAATAGTCAATGTTATTAGCAATTTTAATAATAGTTAAGATATTATTTTTAACCACATTTTTACTGTGCCCTGGGAAGCATAAATATTATTGGATGAAACTGTCTATAATCCAGTCTGGATTATTACTGACATAGGTATTTAAACTTATAGAAAATCCTTTTGTACCTTGAATGTTATTTCGTCAGCAAGAATTAGAGCAGTTAGTAATAATATTAACCTAAGTATTTTGGAGTTATGTTTTGTATCAGTATTTAATAAGGAAATTTGGATTTCTACAGAAACAATATAGAGTGGAATAAAGTTGATGAAATCATGGCTATCCTCTATAATCTCCCATTATAAAATATTATTTATATTTTATACAGTAGTAAAAAAAATGCAACTTACATGGCAAGAAGAAATCATCAACTGAGTGAGCATAAAGTATCAGTCAAGAGAAAATAAATGGAGGAATTCTTCACTAATTACTGATTATTCTCTGAAACTGTGAAAGGTCCCAGAGGTAATATAAAAATAATGTGTATTAATAACTTTTGTGAGGGTTTTAGAGAGAATATATGCAGAAATGAATAGGAGAATTGTTGTTGCAAGTTGCCAATAATTGGATTGTGAGCAATGCAAATTTTATACTTCTCTCTAGAATTATTTTTCCAATGTAAATGCAGCATAGCAGTCTGATCCTATGAATGGTGATTGCTGGACCCAATCCAGCTTCTCAGTTTGCTTCTGTGGACTATCTAGATAACAGTGAATATAATTTATACATTAATTATGTGATCATTTGATTAAATGAGCTAATATATATGCTAAGTCAGTACTTTTCAAGCCTATCTACAAAATAGGATTCACCTGGGGTGCTTTAAAAGCTACCAATTCTCTGCCCCAGCCCCAGACCAATTAAACCAGATTCTCCTTAGGTGATTAAACTGTGCAGCCAGAGTTGAGCACCATGATGCTTATTATTTGATGATATAAGGGAAATAAACTGATACCTCAGCCCATATACAAATGGTTGTGGCTGATATTTTTTTAATCCGGGTCTTGTAGCTACTGGCCTAGTGGGGCCCAATAAATAGATTCAGTCTATATTGGGTTCACTTAAATGTTTCTTCTCCCAGACCACCTCGTTCATGGCAATTACGACTTCCTCTCCAAGCACTCCCCAACAGAATTTCCTGTGATAATGGAAATGTTCTATATCTGTGCCCTCCAATATGGGAGCTATGAGCCATATGCAGCTATTGAGCTCTTAAAATGTGGTTAGTATATTTTAATTAGTTTAAATCTAAATATCAATATATGGTTTGTGGCTCCTATACTGGACAGCACAACTCAAGAATTATCAGTGATCCAACAACCAATCAGGACCTGGGAAGGCAGTGAGCTATCCAGAAGGACATGTAGGAAACCTTTTTACTGATTAATGACCAGTACAACTAAATATATCTCCCAGGAGAAGTAGGAGCAGGAGTAGCATTTCAGCAGAGCTGTTGGATAAGATGTAATGCTTCTTAGGATAGCAGGATGGCCCTTAATATTGAGCAGACGATGTCAGTTTCAACCACGGACTCTGAATAGCTCAAATTGGGCCAGGATTAGTGGGCAAAAGTGAGCAGGCTACAGCCTTTGGAAGGCTTTGGTTGCCTTCAAAGATAAGGCAAGTCTCATCCGTTCTTGAGGAGGTCAGATAATTAGTAGTCAGGGCACAGTTATAAAGAATGAGTATCTAATGATCACTAGAAATTCAATAATTCCTTTGGTTTTATTGTGATTCACTCAAAACCTAAAAACTTTTAGAGATCATATTAATGCTTTAAGTAAACTGAAAAAGGCTCAGTGAGTATTTCTCTAGACTTCTGAATACATTTTTTACTATGGTTGTTCTAAAAATGGTACTGCTAAAGAGAGATCTGGACTACCTAATCCAGAGTTTAATGTGAGGTCTGCTTTGGTATATAAATTAGAATATCATCTTTATAAACAAGCTCTGTCCAGAAGGTAGTAGAATAATTTTTTGTTCATAAAAATTATGTGATCATTCATGCTGTTGAGGCTTATTCAGTTGGCGAGAGTACCGCTAGCATTCTGTTTTCTACTTGTCACAATCCCTTATTGAAATCATATATTGGTATCTTAAATATTCAGTTCCAAAATGTCTCATAGAGCTGGTCCAGGAGATTAGAGAGCAACAGAAGCAGATAGTAATATAAATGTAACCACTTGATATGTTAGTATTTGATGAGAGGCAAAAATCCTTATTTTTCTTTTCAAGAACGTGAGATTACTTGGGGGGAGGGGCATGGTTCAAGGAACATATTTTCCCCCTCTGTATATTGATGGCTAACTTCTTGCACAGGGCCATAGGTGCGGAGAGAGAGTAGAGTTTCCTAGATACCAGATTACACAGTTAGGTTCCTGAGGCAGGGGCATCATGCAATTGTTTTCTGATTTAGAAAACAATTCTCAGTTTGTTATGCTCCTTTCTAAGTCAATGAGCACTGCAGTGGCAAATAAAATGGAATTTTTAAACAGGGTGTAGGCAGTAACTGTAACTTATAGGATATGAATTTTCAACAGAAATGGCTGAATCACTGGGCCAGGGAATAGGGGTATTGGTCACTAGCATCCAGGGTATTGATAGCTTCTTATTGAATGAAATCCTGGTCCATGCAGCTGCTTGACATTTTGAAGTCTATCATTGCTTTAATCGAATGGCAGGAACCCACAATTCAAGAGTTTCACGGACACATAGACTGCTATCTCTGAACATACAGACTGGGAAGAGAAAAAGCATTGTGATTGTTCTCTCTCCCATACCTTTTCTACCCTCCTATCACCTTCCAGACAGCCAGTCAGGTGCCTGAGTTGCAGATGGCAAGCTACAGGCTGGGTGCCCATGGTCAACTTTCTCAGTTCCCCAAAATACAAGCATAATTCCTATCTTAGAATTCCCAAGCCTTTCAGTTTGGGCATGGGTCAGAGTGGTAGAAACTATGTGTGGACAGGCTCTCATGTGTATATATAGTCTCATGGTTAAGTCTGTCTGTTCAGAGCATGTATTTATCATCTGAGAATCAAGGACACAAGTTCATTTAAATTGCTCAAGGTCATAGAGCACATTAGCAGCAGATAAAGGATGGGAACCCATAAAATTGGACTCTAAAGTCCAGGATTTTAATCTCTAGTATATATCCCACCAAAAGGCCATAGTCCATAATAGCCAGCTTTACAATGTTCTTTAAAAAAATTATTCTGATATTTGTTTAAAATGATAATGAAGACTTTATTTGACACTATTGCAGTAGGGGACAAAGACTGAACTCAACTCTAAACATAGCAAAAACAGCTGGGGATTTATAGCCAATGAGCAGAGTAAGTGAGTGGATCGGTGGATGTAACATTACTAAAAGGAGGCATCAGGGGTGGGGGATTCCTACTAAATTACCCTATCAGCCTTCTTGATGAGGGCAGGCCAAGGACAGGGCCAAGTATGAGGCCTACTTGAAAAGAGGTCTTAGAGGAACCCAACCAAAGTTTACTAAAGGAGGGACTTTTTGTCAAGATTCAGCTAAAATGAATTTTTTAAGCATTGAGAGAAAGATCATTGATTTTGAAAACCAAAATCGCTAGATAATATTTTGAAAAATGCCATGCAATTAGTGTAGAATTTACTCTAATGATGAGAGATGCACAAAGCTGAACGTTTTAGAAATGCTTGTGTGTATATTAGAAGTTCAATTAAATGAAAAATATAACAACTTGGTTTATTTTCAGAACTCTTCTTTACCATGTGGAACAAATTTGAAGCTAAGCCTTTGTTGCTGATGTTAAGAAAGCAGCTCTCTGTTGAAGTTCCAACTTGCTTCTATTCACTCATGTCCCTGTAATGCCTTCTGGTGTGGTGTAAAAGCAATTAAATGAAATTTGTGCTCTGCATGTCTTGATAATGTCATAATTATTTGTGTCAATTATTTGCAAATCTATTCTTTATGATACTATATAGAGAAAAGTCACTGCCGTACATTTCTTACACTTCCAGATAGAGGAACTGAATTTAGAAAAGATTTTGCTTTAGTTTTTTTCATATTAAAACTGTAAATTCATTGAAGAGATCAGAACAAAGTTGTTATTATTTATGTAATATTTATTAAACCTTGTGACACTGCAAATCATACTACTAGCTCTAGCTGAACTATAAAAGACATTATTTATAAATTCAAAGAACTTATTCTGTGTGGGAATGTTATTAATGAATATCAAGTTTAATTGGTATTAGTGTTAAAGGAACACTGAAAAGAATAAGAGGAAAAAAGTTGTAAATATTAAGTTAGTAGTCTAGTATCTTTCTTGTTGCCTTGTTTTCTCTTTTGGTTCTGAGACTGATAGATTTTCATGACTGGTTATTATCTAATCATGTGCCTCTTTTGATGTGAAGATGTCTTTTATTTATTTTTAGAATATTTTTATCAGCTTCTAACAGTTCTAAATATTATTAATAAATATTTTGGTTCTTTATCTGTTTAAAAACTGAAATGAAGTAAAACTAAATACTCTTACGTATTTAATTAGATTTTTTCCAGAATCTAGAATTATTGCACCATTTCAAAACATGCTTATGTTGATAGGCTACTGATTTAGTAAAAAAAATATCAATAGGTATTTAAATTTCTGCATTTAAGAATCTTTTGACAGTAACACAATAATAGGAGGGGATTTTAACACCGCACTTTCACCCGTGGACAGCTCAACCAAAATGAAAATAAATAAGGAAACACAAGCTTTAAATGATACATTAAACAAGATAGACGTAATTGGTATTTATAGGACATCCCATCCCAAAACAACAGAATACACTTTCTTCTCAAGTGCTCATGGAACATTCTCCAGGATAGATCATATCTTGGGTCACAAATCAAGCCTTGGTAAATTTAAGAAAATTAAAATCGAATCAAGTATCTTTTCCGACCACAGTGCTATAAGACTAGATATCAATTACAGGAAAAAAACTGTAAAAAACAAACACATGGAGGCTAAACAATATGCTACTAAATAACCAAGAGATCACTGAAGAAATCAAAGAGGAAGTCAAAAACTACCTAGAAAAAAATGACAATGAAAACACAATGGCCCAAAACCTATGGGATGCAGCAAAAGCAGTTCTACGAGGGAAGTTTATAGCAATACAATCCTACCTCAAGAAACAAGAAAAATCTCAAATAAACAACTTAAACTTACACCTAAAGCAATTAGAGAAAGAACAAAAAAACCCCAAAGTTAGCAGAAGGAAAGAAACATCAGATCAGAAATAAATGAAAAAGAAATGAAGGAAACGATAGCAAAAATCAATAAAACTAAAACCTGGTTCTTTGAGAAGATAAACAAAATTTGATAAACCATTAGCCAGACTCATCAAGAAAAAAAGGAAGAAGACTCAAATCAACAGAATTAGAAATGAAAAAGAAGTAACAACTGACACGGCAGAAATACAAAGGATCATGAGAGATTACTACAAGCAACTATATGCCAATAAAATGGACAACATGGAAGAAACGGACAAATTCTTAGAAAAGCACAACCTTCCAAGACTGAACCAGGAAGAAACAGAAAATATAAACAGACCAATCACAAGCACTAAAATTGAAACTGTGATTAAAACTCTTCCAACAAACAAAAGCCCAGGACCGATGGATTCACAGGCAAATTCTATCAGACATTTAGAGAAGAGCTAACACCTATCCTTCTCAAACTCTTCCAAAATATAGCAGAGGGAGGAACACACCCAAACTCATTCTACGAGGCCACCAGCACCCTGATACCAAAACGAAAGATGTTACCAAAAAAACCCTACAGGCCAATATCACTGATGAACATACATGCAAAAGTCCTCAACAAAATACTAGCAAACAGAATCCAGCAGCACATTAAAAGGATCATACACCATGATCAAGTGGGGTTTATCCCAGGAATGCAAGGATTCTTCAACATATGCAAATCAATCAATGTGATACACCACATTAACAAATTGAAGGATAAAAACCATATGATAATCTCAATAGATGCAGAGACAGCTTTCAACAAAATTCAACACCCATTTATGATAAAAACTCTCCAGAAAGTAGGCAGAGAGAGATCTTACCTCAACATAATATAGGCCATATATGACAAAACCCCAGCCAACATCATTCTCAGTGGTGAAAAACTGAAACCATTTCCACTAAGATCAGGAATAAGACAAGGTTGCCCATTCTCACCACTGTTATTCAACATAGTTTTGGAAGTTTTAGCCACAGCAATCAGAGATGAAAAGGAAATAAAAGGAATCCAAATTGGAAAAGAAGAATTAAAACTGTGACTGTTTGCAGATGACGTGATACTGTACACAGAGAATCCTAAAGATGCTACCAGAAAACTACTAGAGCTAATCAATGAATTTGGTAAAGTAGGAGGATACAAAATTAATGCACAGAGATCTCTTGCACTCCTGTACACTAACGGTGAAAAATCTGAAGGAGAAATTAAGGAAACACTCCATTTACCATTGCAACAAAGAATAAAATACCTAGGAATAAACCTACCTAAGGAGACAAAGACCTGTATGCAGAAAACTATAAGGCACTGATGAAAGAAATTAAAGATGATACAAACAGATGGAGAGATATACCATGTTCTTGGATTGGAAGAGTCAACATTGTGAAAATGACTGTACTACCCAAAGCAATCTACAGATTCAATGCAATCCCTATCTAACTACCAATGGCATTTTTTCACAGAACTAGAACAAAAAATTTCACAATTTGTATGGAAACACAGCAGACCCCGAATAGCCAAAGCAAACTGGGAAAGAGAAAATGGAGCTGGAGGAATCAGGCTCCCTGACTTCAGACTATACTACAAAGCTACAGTAATCAAAACAGTAACTTTGGCACAAAAACAAATATAGATCAATGCAACAGGATAGAAAGCCCAGAGGTAAACCCATGCACATATGGTCACCTTATCTTTGATAAAGGAGGCAAGAGTATACAATGGAGAAAAAACATCCTCTTCAGTAAGTGGTGTTGCAAAAACTGGACAGCTACATGTAAAAGAATGAAATAGAACACGCCCTAACACCATACACAAAAATAAACTCAAAATGGATTAAAGACCTAAATGTAAGGCCATACACTATCAAACTCTTAGAGGAAAACACAGGCAGAACACTCTATGACATACATCACAGCAAGATGACCCACCTGCTAGAGAAATGGAAATAAAAACAAAAGTAAATGAGGCCTAATGAAACTTCAAAGCTTTTGCACAGCAAAGGAAACCATAAGATGAAAAGACAACCTCAGAATGGAAGAAAATACTTGCAAACAGAGCAACTGACAAAGGATTCATCTCCAAAATATACAAGCAGCTCATGCAGCTCAATATCAAAAAAACAAACAACCCAATCCAAAAATGGGCAGAATACCTAAATAGACATTTCTCCAAAGAAGATATACAGATTGCTAACAAACACGTGAAAAGATGCTCGACATCTCTAATTACTAGAGAAATGCGAATCAAAACTACAATGAGGTATCACCTCACACCAGTCAGAATGGCCATCAGCAAAAAATCTACAAACAATAAATGCTGGAGAGGGTGTGGAGAAAAGGGAACCCTCCTGCACTGTTGGTGGGGATGTAAATTGATACAGCCACTATGGAGAACAGTATGGAGTTTCCTTAAAAAACTAAAAATAGAACTACCATATGAACCAGCAATCCCTCTACTAGGCATATACCCTGAGAAAACCATAATTCAAAAAGACTCGTGTACCACAATGTTCATTGCAGCACTATTTACAATAGCCAGGACATGGAAGCAATCTAAGTGCCCATCGACAGATGAATGCATAAAGAAGATGTGGCACATATATATGATGGAATATTAGCCATAAAAAGAAGGACCTAGAGTCCGTTATACAGGGTGAAGAAAGAAAGTAAAAAGCAAATACCATATGCTAACCTATATATATGGAATCTAAAAAAAAAAAAGTTCTGATGAACTTAGGGGCAGGACAGGAATAAAGATGCAGACGTAGAGAAAGGACTTGAGGACACGGGGAGGTGGAAGGGTAAGCTGGGCCAAAGTGAGAGAGTAGCACTGACATATATAGACTACCAGATGTAGACTAGATAGCTAGTGGGAAGCAGCTGCATCGCACAGGGAGATCAGCTCAGTGCTTTGTGACCACCTAGAGGGGTAGGATAGGGAGGGTGGTAAGGAGACACAAGAGGGAGGGGATATGGGGATATATGTATACATATAACTGATTCACTTCATTATACAGCAGCAACTACACAACCATGTAAAGCAATTATACTCTAATAAAGATGTTAAAAAAACAAAAAACAGAATCTTCCACCTATAGGAACTCAGTATGTAATATACAGTCATTATAGATCCCAGAGGCAGATTGAAAGTGGTTTCTTTGTCACCTCAGTGATACATAGATTGACAAATTTTATATACAGATATACAAATTTTAAGACTATATATATATATATATATATATATATGTATGAATATATCTATATATTTCATCAGCACAGTAATTTATTTTGATAAATGTGAGACCTGAATGTGAGATGTTGGGGAAGGATAATATTTTATCCTATTTTCTCTACCTTCATTTTGTAGAATATATTTCTTTAAACACCCTCGATTTTAGAGCACAACTTGTAACAAATCATATACAACATATAATTCTTCTCCATGTAGAATTACTTTTACAACTTGATATTTGAAAGATGGTTTTTTGGCCTCTACTATCTAGCTAAAATAGTCTCGCTTTCTTGTTTGTAGGAAGTCTCTCAGTGTCAGAAATGGTTCTTAACATCAAGTCAAATTCTACCTTCATATAAGTTATTCCTGTTGGTGGAGCTTGAGTAAAACTGAAAAATATTTTGAAGGCAGTTAAATGAGACAATATTAAAAATAGAGTCCTGGGTCAGTGCCTGGCACCAAAGATGACCTAATTATTATCATCAGAACCACTGAAAATGCTTTATAAGCTTTTCTTAATTAAGAATAATCCTTTAAGTACAATATTGATTGAAGAAAATCAAATTATACTGGTAACTGAAATTCAAGACAAAAATAATGTATGTAAACACTAAACTCTAGTCAATAAATTTGTTTCTTGCAGGAGTACAGGCTACCAATTCTGAATATACGTGTATACTGGGGTTGAACAAATAAATACAGGAATGATGGAATGTAAGAGCCAGGTTTCTCAGTGCTGGAGAGAGAAATTATAGGTAAGTAAGTTGGAAAGCCTAGAATTAACCCCATGGTAATGGGTATGTTGGAAAGTCTTCATACTATTTTTGCAACTTGTATGTAAGTCTAGAATTATTTTTTAAACATTTTTCAGTAATCACCCAGAGAGTATTTGTATAATGAAATGAGAATATGAACAAGGAAACCCTAAATTTAAGATTTGGACAGAATAATAGGTTATGTTTGTTTGTTTTTTCCATTCATTTATTCAGTTAAAATTCAGTGTTTATTATATCCAGGCACAGTGTTAATTGTTAGGTTTACAAGGGTAAACCAATCAAGCATCATTTCATCAACTCAGAATCTAATGAGGGAAACAAATGTTAAATTAATATGTATATAGTAAGGTGAATTATATGCAGAATTTGTGAATACATAAGTATGTATAGTACACATATCTACATATGACACTTTTAAATTGAAATATTGTTAATTTATAATGTTTTGTTTCTGGTGTACAGCAAAGTGGTTCAGTTATATGTATGTATAGACTTTTATATATATGTAACATATATACTTTTATATTTTCATATTCTTTTCCATTATAGTTTATTACAAAATATTGAATATAGTTCCCTGTGCTATACAGTAGGACCTTGTTGTTTATATATAGTAGTTTGTATCTGCTAATCCCAAACTCCTAATTTATCCCCCGCTCCCCGCCCTGAACTTTCCCCTTTGGTAACCAACCATAAGTTTGTTTCCTATGTCTGTGAGTCTGTTTTTGTTTTGCAAATAAGTTCATTTGTATCATTTTTTAAGATTGCACATATAAGTGATACCATATATTTGTCTTTCTCTGTCTTACTTCACTTAGTATGATAATCTCTCTCTTTAGAGAAATCAGCTGATAACCTTTTGGGGGTCCCTTGTAACTAACTCTTTGTTTTTCTCATGCTGCCTTTAGAATCCTCTCTTTAACTTTTGTCATTTTAATTATAATATGTCTTGGTGTAGGTCTGTTTGGGTTTATCTTGTGCTTCCTGTACCTGGATATGTTTCCTTCTTTAGGTTTCAGAAATTTTCAGCCATAGTTTCTTCAAATACATTTTCGATGCCCTTTTCTCTTTCTTCTCTTTCTGGGATCCCTATTATGTATGGATTGTCTTGCTCTATATTATCCCATAGGTCTCATATGTTGCTTTCACTTTTTTTCATTTGTCTTTCTGTTTGCTTTATGGTTGGGTGATTTCCATTATCCTCTCTGCCAGATCACTTATTCATTCTGCATTATCTAGTTTGCTATTTATTGCCATTTGCTCAGCTTTTATCTCAGCAAGTGAGTTTTCTAATTTTAATTGGCTCATCTTTATAGTTTCTAGTTCCTTGTTACAATGATCTGCATTTCTATTGATAGCCTTTCTTAACTCCTTCAGTATTTTTATTACCTCCTTTTTGAACTTGGGATCTGGTAGACTGGAGAGGTCTGTTTCATTGTTTTTTCTTTTCAGGGGATTTCTCTTGTCTTTTAAGGTTTTGATAATATATGTTTGCTTTCATAATTTAACCATAATACTGCAAGATTATGTTTCCTTTTTCCAAAGTGTGTAGAACACATCATATATGCCTCAGAGGTAAGGATAAAGTGATTGACGTTAAAGGCCTTGGATAAAGCTTAATGACCAACGACTGTAAGAATCAAATAGGATAGTAGCAATGAAAGTGTGATGAAGATATGAGGTATGTAAGCAACAAAATAAACTAGGCTGTTCAAATAGAAGTCTGAAAACAAAATTGGATTTAATGGCTGAGTGGTAAAGGAAGGATGCACCACACAGGTCTGACTTAAGAGAGTTGTTCAAAATGGAAATTGAAGGGCTTAGATATAGGGCAAAAAGGGAATAATAAGACTGAATAGGGCAAGATGACAATTTCAAGTCATGAGTTGGCTGAAGAGGTAGATTACAAACTCATGTTCACAATTACTTACATTTAGAGATTGCATCACCAATATGGAGAAACCTGGTTTCAAGTAGGTCTGGGATGGAGAAAGAAAATTTTCAAAGGGCCTAAGGTTATGCTTAGATTGGCAAGATTTTTTTTTAACCTATTTCCTTACAGTCTTACTTAGAAATAAGAAATGAAGTTGGGAATTCCCAGAGGTACCTTCCATTGCTAAAGTGATTGAAGGGGAAAATGGTACTAATTGATAATTAACACTTGTTAAAAATTTACAAGATTTACATTGTCTTTGAGGAGTGACATCAGCAAGATGGTGGACTAGGAAGCTTGGAAAAAACTAAAGGCTGACTAACATTTTAGGAGCTCTGGAAACTAGTCAGATCACAAAAGAAGAGAGCAAAAGAAGAAGGAACAAAAATGAACTACAAAAACAACCAGAAAACAATAAGTACATTTGCATCAATAATTACTTTAAGTATAAATGGACTAAATACTTCAATGAAAAGACACAGAGTAGGGACTTCCCTGGTGGTGCAGTGGTTAACAATCCGCCTGCCAATGCAGGGGACATGGGTTCAATCCCTGGTATGGGAAGATCCCACATGCTGTGGAGCAACTAAGCCCATGTGCCACAACTACTGAGCCTGAGCTCTAGAGCCTGTGAGCCACAACTACTGAGCCTGCATGCCACAACTACTGAGGCCCATGCTCCTAGAGCTCGTGCTCCGCAACAAGAGAAGCCACCGCAATGAGAAGCCCACACACAACAACGAAGACCCAACGCAGCTAAAAATTTAAAAAAACAACACAGGGCTTCCCTTGTGGCGCAGTGGTTGAGAATCTGCCTGCTAATGCAGGGGACACAGGTTTGAGCCCTGGTCTGGGAAGATCCCACATGCCACGGAGCAGCTAGGCCCATGAGCCACAACTACTGAGCCTGTGCATCTGGAGCCTGTGCTCCGCAACAAGAGAGGCCGCGATAGTGAGGGACCCATGCACCATGATGAAGAGTGGACCCTGCTTGCCACAACTAGAGAAAGCCCTCACACAGAAATGAAGACCCAACACAGCCAAAAAAAAAAAAAAAAAAAAAAAAAAAGAG